>NC_074684.1:24691326-24899813 GCF_029448725.1 Salvelinus fontinalis | reverse complement strand
ATAACTCACTAATGATAAATCAGCCTGTCAGACTTACAGAAGAAGTCCACTTTTCCACCTCACCTTATTAGCCCAGTCTTGTACCACCCTGCCCACGCTACTGTTCCTTTAAATGAAGACTAATTTCATTGTCGCCCTATCTCTCCCCGTTCTCTATCTCTCTCTCTCGCTCCCTCTTCCTATCCCTCTACATCTACATTTATATCTACCTCTCTTTCTCTATCTGTCCCCCTCTTCTCCCTCTCTCTCTCAATCTCTGTGTAGACTGTCATTGGTTTGAGGGGGGTGGCCTTGTAAAAACACCCCTTGGCTCTCCTGAATCAACCTGTTTGGGAGCAACAGGAGTGGATTTGGGAGCAAATGAACCCCGCCCTGTAAAATGAATCCCCTGGCCTGTGTAAACAAGTCATCAATGCTTGTCACATAATTGCAACATTGGCCAGGACAAATGGAGATACAGGGTGCTGCCAGGGCTACTGCTGCTGACTGTAATTGCAATCTTTTAGACGGGAAATGGCAAATTAGCTACCAGCTAGGGGGGGGGGGGGGGGACACAGACACCCAGGCCCATTAACATCATTCTAAATACATATTGGGAAGCATATGCAGGGCTCTGGTATGGAGTCTGAAGTGGATTTTCACCAGACTTCTCCAGATTGAACATTCTCCGGGTGGGCAGTAAGGATCTGAAAGGGGTGCGAGATTGTTTGTACGTGTGCGAGGATGTGTTAATGGGGGCATAAATGCAGACTCTACTACAGGTCCTTCCTTCATTTACTTAGCAACACTCCAGTACTTACTTGTGCAGGCCACAGAGGGTGGGTCTGAGTGTGCCCGGTAGTAGCCGTCCTCACAGTCGCAGCGCCACAAGCCCTCCCGGTCATTGTAGCTGTGTGCTGGGCAGCGCGAACACTGCAGGTCCTGGGACGAGGACTTGTAGAACCCACGGCCACATGCTATGACCAGGAGAAGAGGGAAAGGGAGTAGGGGGGGGAGAGAGAGAGAGAGAGAAAAAAAACTTTAGTTCACACTTGAATTCCCATAAAAGAGAAAGGGCATGATGGAACAGAGCATTACACATGTGCTCACATCACAGAACAGCTGGTGTTTGGATCAACCTGCCCCTCTGGCTTCATCAACAAGCTTAACAAACTCTACTTAAAAACACATTACAAATATCACCATGGAAAAGCCTGCACTGCATGGGGAAAAATCACTGCCTATTAACCAGAGGAAAAATCTGGCTATATTTGGTCCATTTTTTATCCTTTAGTCACTTGAAGTTCCTCTGTGTCACTAAGGACTTAAAATGGTCCAATCACACAGACACAGTCGTGAAGAAGGGGTGACATCGCTTCTTCCCCTTCAGGAGGTTGAAAAGGTTTGGCATGGGCCCTCAAATCCTCAAAAAGTTCTACAGCTGCACCATTGAGAGGATCTTGACTGGCTGCATAACTGCTTGGTATGGCAACAGCGCCGCCCTCGATCACATGGTGCTACAGAGGGTGGTGTGGAAAGCCCAGTACATCACTAGGGCCGAGCTCCCTGCCATTTGAAAAAAAGGCCTGGAAAATCGTCAAAGACTCCAACCACCCAAGCCATAGACTTCCGCATGGCAAGTGGTACCGGTGCATCAAGTCTGACACCAACAGGCTCCTGAACAGCTTCTATACCCAAGCCATAAGACTAAATAGATAACAGAATGGCTATACTGACTATCTGAGTTGACCCTAGTATTGTATTTACATTTTTGTCTCCATGCACACTCACAGGACTCTACACACTTACGCACACTGACACTCCAACAGACACATAACATACACACGCATTTATAGACTCTACACACACATACACACACACAGTAATAATTGACTCTGCTGCTACTCAGTTTATCATATATCCTGATGCCCAGTCCCCTTACCCCTACACATATCTACCTCCATCCTGCCAGTATCCCTGTTACCTTACCCCTACACATATCTACCTCCATCACTCCAGTATCCCTGTTACCTTACCCCTACACATATCTACCTCCATCGCTCCAGTATCCCTGTTACCTTACCCCTACACATATCTACCTCCATCACTCCAGTATCCCTGTTACCTTACCCCTACACATATCTACCTCCATCGCTCCAGTATCCCTGTTACCTTACCCCTACACATATCTACCTCCATCACTCCAGTATCCCTGTTACCTTACCCCTACACATATCTACCTCCATCACTCCAGTATCCCTGTTACCTTACCCCTACACATATCTACCTCCATCACTCCAGTATCCCTGTTACCTTACCCCTACACATATCTACCTCCATCACTCCAGTATCCCTGTTACCTTACCCCTACACATATCTACCTCCATCGCTCCAGTATCCCTGTTACCTTACCCCTACACATTGTAAATATGGTATTGGAACTGACCCTTTATGTAGCTTCTTACTTTATCATGTTCTTCTTATTTTCATTTATTGTGTGTTTTTGTTCTACCTTGTTATTTTTAGTATTATATTGTTATTGATTACTGCATTGTTGGGTTTAGAGCTAGCAAAAAAGCATTTTACAGTGCTTGTTCACCTGACATAAAAAAAACTTGAAACTTGAAATAAATACGTTTTTTTTTGCTAATCAAAGCCCCGTCTGAGAGAGAATGTTGTCTACAGTGCTCCGTGGGGTGCTACCATAGAACACAGACAAGGTTGTAGAAATCCTAAATGGATTATTTTACTGTAATGTTTCACCTTCAAAAGAAAGAGGTGAGATGAATAGGCTTGTCCACCAGGGATAGGAGACAGTGAATAATTCACTATCGTTCACATGGTTGTTTGTGTGGGTCCTTTGACATGTCTCAATGACAATTCATTAATTCAGCCGCTGATTCAATCTATCCACATGAGCATCTTGAATTATCACAGATCATTGTTTTATGCTTTGGGCCACAAACTAAATCGTGAGGGGACAAAAAAGGGCATACTTCCAGACAAAATCCAGCGATAATAACCGTTTTTTTTTAGCAAAGAAACAATTCCAGTATAATGAATAAAATGATTCATACAGAGGGCTTTGTGAATCACATTATCCAAATTCACTTTTAAGCATTACAGGCTGACTACACCGCTCACGTCACGTGAGCGATCGCTGCAAAATAAATTTAGACATACATGTAATTCAATTATTGCATCCACACCGCTCGCGTGCGCCAGCGAGCGTCTGCGTTGCCAAGGGCTAAAATAGAAGTCAGTTCTATTTCTGACGCAGATCTCACTGCAAGTCCTGCCTCTCAAATCTCCTCATTGGTTTATAGAAGCAGTTACCCACGTGCCATCTCCTCATTGGTTATACCCGCGGGGGTGACTGAAAGACGAACGAGGTCAGTGCCGGTAATGCACCTAATTTATGAAAGTTGCCAATCGCAATATAAAGTCAAGAGAAGAAAAAGCCTGGAAGAAGGAGAGATGACTAGAAACGATTCGGTTAACCGTTTAATGTGTGGATTAATTGGCGGAGTAGAGGACCTTGTGCATTTCAGGTAAAATAACAACTCAATGTTTATATCCCATGACAAAATAGCTAGCAACAGCAAGATAGCTAAATAGGACAAATTAGCTAGCAAGTGTAAGCTAGCAAGCTAAATTGCCATAAATGTTTAATGCTTTTCGACCTGTCCCCAAATTAATATAATTGGTTCAGAGTTTGTTTCGATATTTTAACCTGCGTGTCATGATCGTGTTTGGTGTGGGTGGACAAAATACATTTATGCACGATGGCACACGTGCACAGGCGGTTTGGGTTCCATGTTAGTGAATAGGGAAATTCTGGGTTTGGCTTTTTTTGTCTCAACACTTTAAGTCTGCTAATCCACAGTGACCTACTGTTGGTGTAAAATCCTTTGCTAAGCCTTCTGGCCACATGATTTCTATTCCAATCTGCAAGGAGTCTATTCGCATGTAAATAGCTCTGCATACAAACAGGCAAATTATATTTAAAAATAATAATTGTTCAATTTTTCATGAGCTGCTGAGGAAATGGGCAAAGGTTTTCATGCCGATATTTCCCATTTCAGATCTCCGTTGCACTGTTTTTTCAAGCGTTCAAAATCTTTGGCCGTACTTCTGTGACAGATCTAAAATAGAGAGGATAAGGGAACCCAGGTTTCCTCATTCTAACACCGCCTCTGCGCCTGGAGGAGAGAGCGGGACGGGGTATCCCCATTTCAGCAACATAAAAGCCCTGTCACTCTCTATTTATCTCACCAGCCTCGTGAAACAAGACATTTTTCGGAGAGAGGGTGGGAAAATACATGATTTTAGCTCTATCATTACTTTAGCTGAGATAGCTAGTAATTGAAAACAGGGTTTTAAGGCTGTGAGAGAGGTGCCTTTGGTTGGAGTTGTGTGCTGCCTGCCGAAACATATTAATCACACATATTCTAATTTACCAATCTACCATAACATTAGACTTTAAGTGCAAACAATGTACCTGCGCAAAGACACACACATAATGCGCTATACCATTCTCTGATAAGACTATGTAAATATTCACATGCTGGCCCGTGTCTGTGATCACACAGAGCAGTCCATTTGAGGCAAGTTAAAGATTGGCCAATGGTGCTGTTTGAAAGACTGCTTTCTCCTCTCTTCTCTCACCACGCATAGCTGTTTCAACACTCTGATAAGCCAGTGTGTCTGTTTACCTTTAGGTTTGAGTAGTGGTGCTCCGCTAAGTGGCCAGCAGTGTGGAGGGGAGGCCCAGCTGAGCCCAGGGCTGCCTGGCTACCAGGGTCCCAGGCTGAGCCTTCACGTCGCTAGCTAGCAGGCCCAGATTAGTGCCATCTCAGCCACTGGAACCACAGGGCTTTCAAAAGTAAATAGTACTCCAAGTTAAAGTTTCCATGAAAAAACACTTTATTTTCCTTGTTTTGTCATCAGGGCCCCTGTGTTTATCAACGTGTCTGACCGGCTTTGGAATCCGGAAATGTTTACAGAAGCAACAAGGCGGCAAATTAGGGCCTCAAATCCAACAGCTATGTGACATGGGTAACCATTTTCTGGGCTCGCCCTGCCTCTCCCTCTCCAGCACTCTCTCACAGTGCACTGAGTGACATGAACAAACACAGCCATCCTAGAGCCTGCATTCCAGTCCCAGCAGCACAGACACTTTTGGCCAGTCCCTGTTCCTGGCATCATCAGCTGAAAACACACAATTTAATGGAGATGTTGAAGCATTAGGTAAAACAGGGTGATAGTTTTTTCCCCCTCATTTTTCCCTTGCAGCAACACATTTCTTTGGGGGGAAAAAACACGTCACTGTATAATTACCCTGGGTTTAATCTCTAGTGCTTGTCTGTAATATCAGGACAAACCCGGCCCGCCTCTCATACAGTATTTGAGAACTTCACTGACAGAAGTGTCACACTGACACGGAAACACATTAGAACACCGTACACGTCCATCTCCTGACTCACAATAATCGATTGCATTTTACATTGACGCCGAATCCGACCGACAAACTCATACGTGGGGGAAATGTCTGTTTTGTGACACCCGCCCTACTCTACCACGCAGATAAAGGCTAGGTTAACAGTCTGTGCTTGTTGACACAGACGGTGGGTTAAAAAACATGGAGCAGGAGCTGGGACAGACAACACAGGCCTTATTTACACTACACTGTGAAATTAGCCGGTCTTTAGAGAACAGGGCTGAGGTTGAAAATACAAGTCTGACATTCCACCAGGCTCCTTAGCGAGGGGCAACAGACAGCATCTGTAATTTACCTTACAGTGGCCAAATGCTTTCATTCAGCGATGGGGGGAAAAAACTGTCTGCAGTCAGCATTTTATACACTGTACTGATAGAACAGGAAAGGCCTCACTCTGGGGCTAGGAGCACAGTTAGGGAGGAATGACTCCCTATACTGAGGACGTCTCAATCACTCTCCACATCACTCTCCACATTGCGGGGCCACGAGAGGATGAAACAACAAGCCGTTATCTCCAACAGACACACACTAAGAAATTAAATTCCCTCATTTTTCAAGATACTGCTTTGTCTGTTTCCTCCGAGCTCGGCTTCTTAACATTCTTCAATTCCATCCAGACGCTCTCTATGTTTGGCAATTGAATGGCAATCTGGGTAAAGGACACAGAGGCAGAAAGAGGAAAGAGGATGGATGAGATTCTCATCCTGTGTTGACATTTTGTGACAGGCTGACATATCGCTTCCTGTGGCCTTACCAGATGATAATTATTCCTAATGTCTCGGCGTGACGCAATGGCACTTGGGCTGTTTTTCCTTCGGTTAATCTTCCACTTAGATTGACAGATCGCATTTCATAAAGGGCCCATTGCCTTCTAGCTAGTTTTACCATTCTAGAAAAGCAACGGTTTTACCTCACTTTTATAGTCGTGAAATAGGGAAACAAAACTCTCCGCTTCCCTATTAACCCTCACATCTAAACGGGCTAGTTCTCCATATCAACTACTGAGAACAGAGGTGACTTCAGGTTCTAAACAGGCTAATTCTCCATATCAACTACCGAGGACAGATGGGACTTCAGGGTCTAAACAGGCTAGTTCTCCATATCAACTACTGAGGACAGATGGGACTTCAGGGTCTAAACAGGCTAGTTCTCCATATCAACTACTGAGGACAGAGGGGACTTCAGGTTCTAAACAGGCTAGTTCTCCATATCAACTACTGAGGACAGAGGGGACTTCAGGTTCTAAACAGGCTAGTTCTCCATATCAACTACTGAAGACAGAGGGGACTTCAGGTTCTAAACAGGCTAGTTCTCCATATCAACTACTGAGGACAGAGGGGACTTCAGGTTCTAAACAGGCTAGTTCTCCATATCAAATACTGAAGACAGAGGGGACTTCAGGTTCTAAACAGGCTAGTTCCCCCTATCAACTTCTGAGGACAGAGGGGACTTCAGGTTCTAAACAGGCTAGTTCTCCATATCAAATACTGAGGACAGAGGGGACTTCAGGGATTAGACAGGTATGTTCTCCATATCAACTACTGAAGACAGAGGGGACTTCAGGGTCTAAACAGGCTAGTTCTCCCTATCAACTACTGAAGACAGAGGGGACTACAGGGTTTAAACAGGCTAGTTCTCCCTATCAACTACTGAGGACAGAAGGGACTTCAGGGTCTAAACAGGCTAGTTCCCCCTATCAACTACTGAGGACAGATGGGACTTCAGGGTCTAAACAGGCTAGTTCTCCATATCAACTACTGAGGACAGATGAGACTTCAGGGACTAAACAGGCTAGTTCCCCCTATCAACTACTGAGGACAGAGGGGACTTCAGGGTCTAAACAGGCTAGTTCTCCATATCAACTACTGAGGACAAGAGGGGACTTCAGGGTCTAAACAGGCTAGTTCTCCATATCAACTACTGAAGACAGAGGGGACTTCAGGGTCTAAACAGGCTAGTTCTCCATATCAACTACTGAGGACAAGAGGGGACTTCAGGGTCTAAACAGGCTAGTTCTCCATATCAACTACTGAGGACAAGAGGGGACTTCAGGGTCTAAACAGGCTAGTTCTCCATATCAACTACTGAAGACAGAGGGGACTTCAGGGTCTAAACAGGCTAGTTCTCCCTATCAACTACTGAAGACAGAGGGGACCTCAGGGACTAAACAGGCTAGTTCTCCCTATCAACTACTGAAGACAGAGGGGACTTCAGGGTCTAAACAGGCTAGTTCTCTATATCAACTACTGAAGACAGAGGGGACTTCAGGGTCTAAACAGGCTAGTTCTCTATATCAACTACTGAAGACAGAGGGGACTTCAGGGTCTAAACAGGCTAGTTCTCCATATCAACTACTGAGGACAGAGGGGACAGAGGGGTCTAAACAGGCTAGTTCTCCATATCAACTACTGAAGACAGAGGGGACTTCAGGGTCTAAACAGGCTAGTTCTCCCTATCAACTACTGAAGACAGAGGGGACTTCAGGGTCTAAACAGGCTAGTTCTCTATATCAACTACTGAGGACAGATGGGACTTCAGGGACTAAACAGGCTAGTTCTCCATATCAACTACTGAGGACAGATGGGACTTCAGGGACTAAACAGGCTAGTTCCCCCTATCAACTACTGAGGACAAGAGGGGACTTCAGGGTCTAAACAGGCTAGTTCTCCATATCAACTACTGAGGTCAGAGGGGACTTCAGGGACTAAACAGGCTAGTTCTCCCTATCAACTACTGAAGACAGAGGGGACTTCAGGGTCTAAACAGGCTAGTTCTCCCTATCAACTACTGAAGACAGAGGGGACTTCAGGATTTAAACAGGCTAGTTCTCCATATCAACTACTGAGGACAGAGGGGACTTCAGGTTCTAAACAGGCTAGTTCTCCATATCAACTTCTGAGGACAGAGGGGACTTCAGGTTCTAAACAGGCTAGTTCTCCATATCAAATACTGAGGACAGAGGGGACTTCAGGGATTAGACAGGTATGTTCTCCCTATCAACTACTGAGGACAAGAGGGGACTTCAGGGTCTAAACAGGCACCACATCTGTCTCCTTGTGTCAGGGTAGGGCTTCACAGGGCCAGGCGGGGCTCTTAGTAGTACCAGTAATCCTGCCTAGGCTGAGAGTGGGGTGGTGGTGGTGGTGAGTGTGGTGGTGGTGGTGGTGGTGGTGGAAGTGGTAGTAGTGGTGATGGTGGTGGTATTGATGGTGAGTATGGTGGTGGTTGTGGTGGTGTTTGTGGTGGTAGTGGTGATGGTGGTTTTTGTGATTGTGGTGAGTGTGGTGGTGGTGGTGAGTGTGGTGATGGTGGTTTTTGTGATTGTGGTGAGTATGGTGGTGGTGGTGAGTGTGGTGATGGTGGTGGTGTTGGTGGTGGTGAGTGTGGTGGTGGTGGTGGGCAAGTGTGGTGATGGTGGTGGTGTTGGTGGTGGTGAGTGTGGTGGTGAGTGTGGTAATGGTGATGGTGAGTGTGGTGATGGTGGTGGTGAGTGTGGTGGTGGTGGTGGTGGTGGTGAGTGTGGTGATGGTGATGGTGGTGGTGGTGAGTGTGGTGATGGTGATGGTGAGTGTGGTGATGGTGGCTGTGGTGATGGGGGTGAGTGTGGTGATGGTGGTGGTGGTGATGGTGAGTGTGGTGATGGTGGTGGTGGTGTGTGGTGGTGGTGGTGGTGGTGGTGGTGGTGCTCCAGCTCTTCTGACCCTCAGTGAGATGGACTGGTGTGGGCTAGTCTGAGGGCCCTGACTGTGCCGGGCCTTCCCCTGGCCACCCTCTCATCCAGCCTGATTATGTGTTAAATCCGCCTGCGTGTCTGTCAGGATGGATGGAGAAAGAATGTGAGAGTCGGCAGGCCGGTGAGTGGAGGCCGCAGAGACCCGGAGTGAGAGAGCAGCTTAGAGAGATAGCACCCCATTAGAGTGATAAAGGAGGCCTAGGGAGAGAGCTGCAGTCGACAGGACCAACAGCCAGGCCGACCGGGCTCTGCTCACTGATGTATGCCAGGTGAAGCAGGTCAAACACGATAAAGGAACCAAATTATTTTCTAATTTCAAAACGCCATTGCCTTTCCTTAAACAGTCTCTGTCGCCACCGCCACCACCGCCGCTACTAGAGGGAAATGTCTTTACAAATATCAACTATAAACGCAGGCCCCACAAAATATGGGAAGCTTGTCTAGGCTGGTTTTTATGAATCCAGTTCCTCCGAGAGTCTTTTCCTTCTTCCTTGTTTTGCTTGTTCTGACCTCAGTGCTCCGTTGTCTGGCTACACAGCATCAACACATCTATCTCCTATTCACCCTGCGAGGTGTTGTTTCATCAACTCCATTATACTGCTAACTCAATCTTCATATTACCGGGGACATTCTTTGGCAGTAATTTAAAAACACCCTGCTTCTCAACGTTCACAGAGCCAGAAAATTCTATTCCAGAATCATTGCTTTAGGTCCATGTCTGGGTTTTATTCTGAGGGCATAATATATAATTATGAACGTGACACTGTGTTGTTGGAGAGGGATGTCAATAGCCCTGGAGAAAATGAGTTATTCTGCATACTGTGTGGCTCTGATTAGATGGGTGTTTTTGCCATGGCAAGTAGTGTGTTAGGACATCCATCAAGCTCTGTTTACTGACATGTTGTGTACTCTACACAGTTGTTTTTTTTACGCTAATGCCCTTTGGTTTTTCTTCAACAACCTCTCTTGTTTCCCATGGAGTAAATCTTGCGAGTAATTCCACAGCATCCGCCTAGCAACAGGTGTTTTTAGACTTCTCCACCTCTGAGAGAAAAAAATCTTGAGGTAGCGTACTGCACTTTTCTACTAAATCTCCCTCTTTTTTATCCATAAAGAAAGAAAAGAAAGAGAAACTAAGCTGAACAGTTGGGCTTTTGCCCCGAGACATGTTAATCTCCCACCTTTGAAAGGCGAGGCGCCTACCCAGCTCCTGGAAACAGTGGCACAACACACAAAGGAGAGGAGGGAGAGAGAACTGAGACCCTGCTGGAACCCTCTTCACAGGGGACGGGGATAGAGTTTCAATGTCTAACCCCTTCCAAACAAGCTACTTTCAAACACCTACACCTCCTGTGGGCTTTTGAATGGAGGGGTGGAGATAGAAGGAGAGAGGAAACAAGGCTACAGTGAGCAAAAAAACTAAACAAACTTCCAGATGAAGAGTTTTAGCTAGAAAGACCAGATTAAATGGCTGGAAAACCTAAAAACTATCATATTGTCACTAATTCTTCCCACATAGGCCCACACCACGCATAGCTTGAATGCCTGTGCCTGGCTTCGCGTGCACTCGGCACACCCAGACAACCCCTCCATTCATCGGTGCTACCTGTGCTTAAGGGGAGATAAGTAGCTTTACTATGAGAAACAAAGAGAAGATTAGCATTCCATTACACTGTGTTGGATGGCACACTGCTTTGGCCTCCAAACAGCCAAACTCCTGAGGAAGTATCTGGTTGGACGTACCGAGCTAAGATCAAAGCTAGCTAGCCTACTGATCAACTTTTAAAAGTCTAAAAAATCTATTCTGGCTAGCTAAATATTTATATTATTTAAATCTTAAAGTATTTGCATTTTATAATTAGAAATATACACATAATTGGGAATGAAATATAACAGAAAAATGGAACTGATTTAACTTACATTAAGTAAAACAGCAGGATAATGTAACAGTTGTGAAATTACAGCTGAAAACATTATATTTCTGACATTCCCATTTTGTTTGCTCCACTTTGTCGTCCCCAACACCAAAGGAAGAATCTTTAGCCTCACTTGTAATTTTTTGTGTCAAACCTAAAACCAAGGCATCTATATTAAAAACTAAGGCTTAGATGAGAACAGATTGTATCGGGTGTGATGATAATTATGCCAATACACCATCCAATTCAATAATCAATATGTACAGTTGTTTTGGTAAATGTCACATTGATAACAAAGGTCACATGATAAGTGTGAAAAAAACTATATTCGCAACCAGTTCACAAACTTTTCAAATCTGTTCCTAGTGCATTACAGCCTGCGCTACGGCATGTTGTCAGAAATTGAAATAAGCAACAATAAACACCAGCACCTGTTTCCTCACTTAGCTATCACACTGATTTACTGCATGGGTCTGCAGGTGGAAAATGAAGGACGTTTTCACATTAAATCATTACAGCATTTATAGTGCTGGTTCCGCCTGAGCAGAAACTGAACCTTGTGTCCGTACAAAAGTACACCCTCTTCCAGAGAAAGAGAGAGAGAGAGAGAGAGCGAGGTCTTCACTTCTTTAATTCATCATGCAGGGTAAGGGCTTTCCAAATGACTTTCCAGTGACATGGAAATGTCCCTGCCTAATCGTCTTTTGTTTAGTTCATTAAACTTGCATGGCGACGGGAGAAAAAAGTCTTAAGGGCAGCTAGTCCGGGCGGCTGGCTACCTTTAAATGGAGGATGTGGCTGGATGTAAGAGGACCTCTTATTGCTGAAAGACTTCTAGAGAAGAGACTTATTGCTGAAAGACTGAAGAGAAGAGACTGTGCTGCTCTCGGGATCAAAGCAGAGGGCCCAAAGGTCTACCCCGACCCAAAGCCCCCTGCAGCCACAACGAATCAGTGCTTAAAATGTCCCCAGTCAGCAACCAAGCATTATCTCCAAATCGTGCCCCCCTCTCCCCACGGCCCCTTTCCCTCCTACCCCACCCCACTCCAATCCCCATGGACCCACTGCTGTGACAGAAAGGACTGAAACACAGGAACAATTTCAAACCAGCCACTAGTCTCCCTACAGCGGTCCAGCCCCCGTGGCCTCCAGTTACACACAAAGGCGTCCGTTTGGCCTCAGATGGCCGTGCTGATGTGCGCGCTGCTCCACAGAGAAACAGCCAGGTCAACTTAAGGAGGCAAAGAGAACCATCAATACAGATTTGACAACCAACTACACACCACATCTAAACCCAGCTCCTGTCCTGACAACCAACTACACACCACATCTAAACCCAGCTCCTGTCCTGACAACCAACTACACACCACATCTAAACCCAGCTCCTGTCCTGACAACCAACTACACACCACATCTAAACCCAGATCCTGTCCTGACAACCAACTACACACCACATCTAAACCCAGCTCCTGTCCTGACAACCAACTACACACCACATCTAAACCCAGCTCCTGTCCTGACAACCAACTACACTCCACATCTAAACCCAGATCCTGTCCTGACAACCAACTACACTCCACATCTAAACCCAGCTCCTGTCCTGACAACCAACTACACACCACATCTAAACCCAGCTCCTGTCCTGACAACCAACTACACACCACATCTAAACCCAGCTCCTGTCCTGACAACCAACTACACACCACATCTAAAACCAGATCCTGCCCGTGGCTGCTCCAGTTCAAACAAATGCTAATCACGAGTTTATGGATTATAATAATCACGATAATTATAACAAACATGCTTTTTTGCATCTGAATAAGCGGTACAACTGTGCTGCTTTGCTTACGTGAGCAGATCAAATTATTTGGAGTGGGGAAAAACAGACGGCTTGAGTCAAGAGAACATTGGCTGTTTTATTCATTTTTATACAATGAATTTGCTTAGATTTTTGATTTAGTAATAACCTAGCACAGAAACACACTCATTGCCTGCCTCACAAAGTAGCTTGTATTCCTCTGTGCAGTGCCTTTGCTCTTTTTAATCCCTTGTTATGAGAAAAAGGCAGTTTCTTCTGCTTCTCATTAGTAGACTGAATCATTGTTTCTTCCTCAGAGAACTGGAAAGAGCACAGATTGGTTTAAATTGTAAATGTGGAGAGCTATAATAAACAGGGTAGTCATTTTAATGTTGGATACAATGTCTCTCCTTTTTAAATATACATCACCACTTCCGAATGAGAAATAAAAGAATAAAAATAAAAGTTTCCCTGGATACAAGACTCCTAGCTGCACAACGCTGCCAGGCCTGACATTCTGCGGGAACTTTAACATGTGAAATGAAATACAAATGCCTCATTTTCTAAACAAAACAGTTTCACAGGGCTCACTCATTTCCATTTCATTTAGGTATGGTAAATATTTGTTTTAAAGTCATATGCATTGATTCACATCTAGTGGTCGGCAACCATGCTTTTTTTTTTTCGTTCCCCACAGTTTTAATTAAAAACACATACAGTATACAGTACTAAAATATTTGGGGATTTTAGTTTTGGGTCAAAAAAGACAGTAAAATCACCAGGAATTCAGAAAATAATAAAAATAATTTCTTAAATCTGTTCTTAAGTATTCCCACTAATAAATAATAAGGGACATTCGTGAACATGTCTCAATGTTATCAAGGTTATACAATTATTGCTATTTTCAAATAACATCTATTTTTGGGCTTAGTCAATTTGCAGTGTAGAAATTATAATTATGTTCCAGCCCCCGAACATCCGCTCTGAAACAATTCGGCCCGCGGCTGAATCAAGTTGTCTTTTCTCTAACATAATGCATATTGGGTTAGGGCTATATCAAATCAAAAGAAAACTCTATTATCTTTAACGTTTGTCCCTACTGTTTGTCATTCTTGCAGATATTATACCTAGAGATAAAAGTTGATACATTGAGGGTGTAAAATCCAGACCTAAAAATATCTAGAATAAGTCTCCCTGAAACAGACAAAACATTGCTGCTCGCTGCCTGGTCATTGGTAATAGGTTTTTCATTCACCTCGCTTGATAAGCTGCTGGAACTAAATCATGTATTTATAAATATAAATCAGAGGACAGTAAAATATAATCCACTTAACACTTGTGGGGACACACCAACTTGCTCAGAAGACACCATTAGATGAAATGTATTTAACCCCTTAGCTGAATACCTGTTAATCAAATGGGGCAAAACCACACATAATATTCCTATTAAGCACTCTTTGAGTCATGTTAGTTCAAAATGGAGGCTAACTAACTGACACACATTATTCATCTATAGATGTGTCACTAAATCAGAGCTGTCAGGCCAAATTAGAGACCCAAGTTGAATTTTATCAATAGACAGAATCCTAGTAAACATTCTCCATTTTGACGCAAACAGAGGACAATAAGAAGAGATATGTGGGTAGACATTGTTGACCCTAAAAGAGACACCTTTGCTATTTTGTGTCAGATGGCGTTATTTCCAAGGTGACACTGGGGTCTCTCATTGGCTATGCTTAAGGTCAGTGAATATTAACTTAATTTACACATGGCTGCAAACAAGGCCGGGCTGGACAATGGGTGCCTGCCTTTTGTGTTTAGTAACGTGAGCGCCCTGGATGACAGGACACTGCCAAGACGGAAGATGGATGATCGCAGCAGTTGACCCTTGTTCATCAGAAGAGTCACCTCTCTGGCCCCCTCTCCCCGCACAACAATAGCCCCCTCCCCATGCCTCAGCAGCCCTCATCTCCACTTGCACTAACAGGTTCAGACACTTCCATCGATCCCCGGTTCCATACCTCTTGAGATTGCGGGCTTTACTTTCCTTTGGCTATCTAAACTGCGGCACAGATGTCTTTTTTGTAATTGCTCAGCCACCATTCTGTTGGGAGGGATCCGATCGGACAGGGGAACACTATGTCAGATGACAACGTCTTGCCGTTTAGTTTCCCTGTGGCATGTGGGGGAAAGTGACTCGGCCCAGGGTCTTAGCACCTTACCGTGCGTCAGGGAGAAAGGCAGAGAGGGAGGGAGGGAGGCAGGGAGGGAAGGCTCTGTCTGTTGTCTCCTCTGGGAGCTTTGTAGACCGGTGGCTCTACACTTCAATCTTCCTTTAAGAGGAAAATCAATAACTTATTACATAAGCTCAACACTTTTTCCCCACTTACACCCCGAGCAGGCAGAGAGGGGACTAAAAAATGTGCTTAGAAGTGCTCTGTAGCATAAAAGCCTACCATTTCTTTCCCAGTGACTTGTTCTCCTTGTACAAAACAGGCACATACTCTATTATGCTGTGACTATACATATGGGGTGTGTAAGTATGTGAGGGTGTTTGTTTCTGTCGATATGTGTCTCTCCAGCTTCTCACAAAACAAAGATGTAAATCTCCATATCAAATATTAGTAATATCTAAGGCTTGATGAACACTTTGTATAAGCCTACATACTATTTATTTGAAATCCCCAACCAAAACTAAACTAATTCATTTTGAGACTTGATGCTAGTTGTCAACCATGTTTTTGTTTCAAAGCAACAGATACAATGGCCCCACAGTCTATCACCGTGCTACCTGCCAGGTCAAACAAACAAAAACAGGAAGAACCCTGAAGCTGTGGAAGAATGCAGCTTTTCACCAGAAGCTAGCCGACACGGGCGGTGACAAGACTAGCCACCATCCATCAGCAAACTATTTCAATCTTGAGTGATTTCAATCCAGTTGTGTCTCCTGGGGATTCCGTGTGCAACACCATTTGAATAATTAATCTCAGGAACGGTTGTAAAGGACGGCCATTTGGAGCATTATTAAAATCCCACCTTATCAATCAGGAGGAGCGTCAAGATGCATGAGGACCCCTAACTCCTGGCTTCATTTGAAATGTTAAGTAGTGGCCTTGCCTGGGCCTGGAGCTGGGGCTGCCTGGTGCCTCTCTCCCCTCCACATAGACAGACACACCTTGGCTTGTGTGGTCAACCACATCACAGTTAGGTCCTTCCCTCAGGGGTCTCAGCCCATCAATCAGCCGTAGACTAACTCCTGTCTGAGTTCCTGACACACCAAGATGGATAGTGTCAGTGTCTGCAGGATGCTATATCCTCTCATGAATTATCTTGTTAGCATGTAGCGATAGCGCTGGGATAAGGTTGTGTTTTTATCTGTTTACTTGAGAGACTAGGCCTCCCACACTGGAGAAAGAGTTGAACAGGTGAATAGTTAATCAGTTCTCAAGAGTCGGTTGCTTTAGGGTATAATTATGTGATGTGTTAAAATTGGACAACCTACATTCCTGGCAAAACAAAGACACCAATGTCTGTCCACAAGGGCCCTCTATTTCTCGTAACGACTCAGTGGCTCCATTTCTGAATGGCCACTATTTTAACACCACACACTTCTATGCAAATAAACCCTGTGCACGTTGCAGGACACTTAAAATATGCCCTTTTCAACACCCATAACACTGATTCTCCTAACATTGGGAGAGAGAGAAACACAGGTATTTATAGTGCTGCAGATGCCACAAAATAGTTAATGTGAGACAGAGACGGGGAGGGAGAGGAGTGAAAGACATGCAGTCCCTCTCCAGTGACGGTGATGAATGAGTGGATCACAACACGTTTTGGAGGAGGCCTCTGCATTCACAGAGGGGGGGCTCCTAGTCCTCGAATGACATGACTGACAGCTCAACTCACTTGCTCCTCCTGCAGCCTTCTGCTCAGTATTTCACAGATGGACATTTTACAATTGGAGGATACTGCAGATATTGAAAATAGGACAGTAAGCGGAATGTGTATCTATTTTCTATATAGAAAGTCACAGTATCGCAAGCAGGATGCTAAAAGAGAGGCCTGGGTGAAGACTGAGTAAACTCCAACACAAGTATTGTAGCTGTACTGTAGCTAAGGGGCAGTTACAAAGGACAAAACCCTCTTCCATTCTAGGCCCCATTGAAGTGGTGTTCAACCGATGGAAAACTGTTGGATTTTCCCCTTGCTCTAGGAGAAACCACTGAATGGCCGATTTAATATCACCAGACCTCTGCGAGAAGCTGCTGATTCTGCAGTAAGATGTTCATTTTATTTAGATGAACTACCCCTTAATACAATGGCCAGCCATGCCCCAATGGAAATAAATCTCTTATAAAGTTACCATGTTGAGAAAGGATTTTAATCACTCATACACAGGTGGGTATGTTTTCCACCTCATTAAGGACAGTTTTAGCTGGCACAGTAGTTGGACCAGTTAATTGCCTCGAATGGGCAACAGTTCAGTTCTAACAGGCCTGCTTTACAAGCAGAAGAGCAGGCTTCAGCTGGTACTTTTAGACAAAGCTTTTATGTAATATATGCTACATTGTTTGCTCCAAAATAATATAAACGACTACACAAAAAAGGACTCACCGGGTGTTGAACAAGCTCTAACCTCTAACCACATTTTAGAGCAACATAACTCAAGAGGCAATTTTTGTTTGTTTTTGATAATATCACCTAAGTACACGTCACATGGTAGAGGGTATAGACCTAACTCTCTGGTGGAGGACTACGTGTTGTAGTATTGGCCTGAAAGTGGCCTGCCTGGACTTCTAGTTTGTCCTGAGACACATTTCCTTTAATTATTACTGGTCACTACCCCTCATTAGCTGCTTAGAGGGACACTGCCCATTCAGTGAAAGAAAAAAAAGCTTGGCTGACAAGACAGAGCACTTAAACTCGGTGACTTAAGTAGTTCCCCTTTAATCCACAGTGATTTTTATCTTACAAGTCAGGTGGCCGCTGAAAATAATCCTTTGTGCAATTAGAGTGACATAAAGCATTTAATGCTAACTGCCGAGGAATGGTGCTAGGACCAAACAACACAAAATGCATATCCGCAGCGGCTTTAATTGTGTTTCCTGTTAGGGCCCTTCATAAATATCTTGGGGCCTAAATGCCACAGTATGGCGGCTATTTGTTTTCTCTCTCTGTCAGGGTTGTTTGGAAGGGGCAGAGGGATACTGAGATTGGTTGGACATCCTCCAGACCTGTGTATTCTGCAAGTGATTGCCTTGGCCAGCAGCCAGCCAGAGAGGGAAGTGCTCTTACCGAGGAGCACTGAGCTAAACTGAAGTGCAAGTTATCATTTAATCCCAGTGTCAACAGAACCAGGGCTATAAATTAAGAGCCTGCTAATCAAACAATTAACATGGATTCCAATTATTACACTGAGGATTTTCAGGCCTCCATACTTTATCCATCATTAATATGGCCCTCAAATCAGCTGCTTTCATTTTATTTGCCACCACAACTATTCAATGTGGCCTAAATTGTCCTTTGCCTGTTTTGTATAATTAAAAACTCAAATAGTCAACAGATTCTTTCTGTTGTTTATTCATGGGTGACCCTGCGCAAAACGATAAATCAAAGGGAAAGACTATTCTAAACATTTACATTTGAATAAGGCACATTTTCTGCTTACCAATAAGTTTCCTATTTCCCCTAATTAAAACAATGTTTGTGGCTGAATAATATTTTTCTATATTGAAAATTGCAGTGTAGCAGAGGATGGAAAAAGTTATGCCACTAATGAAAAGGGCGTATAGAGAGGATAGAGCAAGATGAATATAACTGCACTCACGTTCACATGCATCGCCCTTCTGATGAAATCCAGCTTTGCATATACATTTCCCTATAGGCACCAGCCATTCTCCCTCTGCGCTGCAGTGCATCTTGGGAGCGTTATCGGCCTCCTCCTCGGCGTCACTGACACACATGCCCTCGACCTCGACCAGAGAGGAGAATTCTGATCCCGTAACAGTGTCTGGGAAAGTGGCCAGGTTCTCAATGATGGACCAGCACTTCTTGTAATAAACTTTGACAGAGACCAGAGCGATGCATGCCCCTACATCCTGGAAGGCCAGGTAAAACCCTCGTCTGGACAGCGGCCCAATGATGCGCACTTCTGTATTCAGCTTCATCTTCCTCTCTCCCAGGTCCCCCTGAGTAAAGCTCTCATCTGCTGCGATTGTGTCAATTTTCACGTACTGGTTCTCTCGTATATTCCTGCCGACCTCCGAATCGGTTTCCTGGTAATACAAGTTGAATGTCTCCTTGCACGTGCCCACCACACCGGGTAGACTGTTACAATCCCTCAACGTGAACTTCAGTTCCACAAAAATCCTCTGGGCATCGCCCTTCTCTATCCAGCTAGTCCGAAGCCAGTTGTTCTGATTGGGCTCCATGACCTGACAAACCTGGTATGTGCGAATGGGGGTGTAGTTTTCATCCAACCCGCTGATCTCTTCCCACTGAAAAGATCAGAGCACAAGTTTGGTACATTTATATGGATTCGTTCTCAACAGCAACATACTTTTGCAAGGAAATCAAAACACAACAATATAAATACTGGCTGGTTTTCTGTCCTTCTGTACTGTTGATTCAATACAGTGTTTTAACATATTAATAAAGGAGTGTACAAGGTGTAACAACTAGTAATAACACTGTCTAAAGGTGGGTAGCTAAATTAAATCACAAAAACATAGGGCATGAAAAAACCTCCATTATTGGAGCACTTAAAAAAAATGGTCATCCATTTTGCTTTTACAGTATTTGGAAATGAGTATGGAACTATTAAACAAAATCCATAAACCTCTGCACTGTTATTATGAAATAAGACCTAAAGAAAGATTAGAAAACAGAGATAAGCCTAAAGTTAGATATTCCTAATATAGCAAATAAGAAAATCTGATAAGCATAAAAACAAATGGATCAACTCCGATTACTTTCCAGTCTATTGCTAGATTTGTATTTATTTATTATTTAAATGTTGTTATTTTGGATTAAGATTTTAAAACCTTTACGTACAGGCTATTATGGAAAGGTGACTTGAGGCCTGGGCTACATCAAAAACAAAATCAATATCTCTTCACTTAAATGCCACCCATCCTATAGATTTTCAGGACTGCTACAATTAACAACAATTAACATAAACAAACATCCCACCCAAATGGCCTTTCTCGAACTCGGTCCGACACTGTGACAATTTTAAAAAGCTTCCCTCTGGATAGTGCGGCTGATAATGACCCAGAGGCACATATGCATGGTAATGACACAGAGGCTCATATCCATGGTAATGACACAGAGGCTCATATCCATGGTAATGACACAGCCAGAAAGACACAGCCAGAAATGTCACATTTAAATCTAGATGTTCCTCCACTGAGGTAGAGCACGGTAACGCTGAAAAGAATAGTGTGAATTGGAGTATTATATGTTGTCAGGGGTATAGGCTAGTTAGTGTCCCACTTACCCCACCAGGAGGAGAAGATATCCACTCCAGCTCTGTCTGCTGTGCCTTGGAATCCAACAGAATCACTAGCGACAGGAAAGAAAAGAGTAGAGCAGGTGATTAAATCTCTGTATGTGCCACTGTCAGTTCGACGAATATTATTAAATGAATAAGCTATGAAAGTCTACAGCCTGATACCGTATGTGAGGGGTAGATGACTAGACATGACCCATTTTCTGCTGCCAGCTATGAAAATGAACAATTACAGGCTGTGCAATAGGGTATTGATTTGATGACAATACTTTTTACCTCAATGGCACTGCCTGAGAACTGCTTTCATATTGTAGACTACTGGATAAACGCATGTCATATACAGTAGGCTACCCTTCCTATTAAGACTAAGGCCCGCTTTTATCTCCATTAAGCTAAATGGTAAGTGTTATTTGTGACAACTTTGGGTTTCATGAAGCCTACAACCCACATAAACATGGGGTAAAATGGCAAAATTATTTAAACCTATCTATCTGTTTGTGTCTTTTCAGTATGGAGGCACACATGCAGGTGCAATAGGGTCAGACAAGAACACCTGACTCTATACTAAATCTAAGACAATAAAAAGCAATGCACGAGTCCTTGCTGTGCCATGGGCGACAGGCCACTGACAACAGAAATATAATCCTAAAACTGTTCGGCTGTAGTCTACCAACGGCGACATGAATTTGGTGTAAAAGTGTCACTTATCTAACATAATATATATATATATGCATTTAATAGATTATTAGCGGGTAGACTTTGTATTCATTCACCCGAATAGAGCCTCAGAGCGTACTGCCGATTTCTCTCCTTGAACGCAGAGCCGTGAAAGAAAGTGTTTAATAGCAGAGTTACTATAGGCTAAATATCATTTAAATATATTGATCAGACATGCGATCATATATTATAGCCCCATATGCTTTAAATAATTTACACAGCCCGTTTCAAACTTCAGACAGACTCGAAAATAGTTTGTATTTCAGAATCATTACAGTGTGTTAACGAATACAATAATCACCTTAAAAGTGAAGGTCAGCAACTTGGCAATACTTTAATATTATGTATCTCCTTCCAATTGTATTTGTTTATTAATAAGTCAATTTCTTTAGCAAAATGACCCTTTAGTTCATTTATATAAACAGTATATCTTGATCTTGTTATCTCTCCGTGTCTGTGATATAGACTTTCCTTGTGCGCTCTCGCTATGTGCATGTCAGTTTTTATAGACTCATTTCAGGTCTTTCAAACATGAACTCCTGTAATGACAAGGAGGGTTAATGTGTACCGTACTTAGGGTGAATGGCTTGGTATTAGCTACCCATCGATCTTGGAAGTTTATTCCAAGTCATGATATGAGACTGAGTAGAATGACAGTCTAAATGTAGACTATCTTAGCCTTGAAATCAACAATTTCACCATCGTCCGTATAGAGCCTTATTTTGGATTTGGTGCCATGCGTAAAAGCCTACTAAAATAGCCTACAACGGGTCGTTTGTCACACAAACGCTGTGTAATGCGTACAGACTGCAATCCACTGACTAACAACACTGTAATGTCTTTGAACTAATGTCATAACATATTGTATTTTTTAAACATTTGACAAATACAGTAATGATCATTCGTGCGCAAGCAACAAAATCACAGGATAGTCTACTGCGCGCTATTTCTCTGGATGTCACTACGCGCGATTGCCGATCAGTTTTCGAGATGTAGCCTGGATGAGGCGATGGTGAGAGGTTATCAAACTTTATTACATACCTTCTTTCGCATTCTGCGCTTTTCCGGTGTTCATCAAACTACATAAATGAAGGAAAAATGTAATCCACAAACACGGAATCGACGTAGAACCCATGTTGTAAATGGAAGTTAGCTAGACAGTATTCGCTTTTCCACCTTGGCGTGCACTTCCCATTGACGACGCTAAAACAGCTCTATGTACGAGAACCTGCCGTGTCTCACTCAAATAGCATCCGCATCTGCTGGGCGTGGACTGTAACACAACTGATGTCACTCAACTAGACTGACAGAAGAATGATCCACTCACTGCTGGTAGAAAAGGATCCTGTGCAAGCATTGTGACAAATAAATTCGTTGCAGAGGCTGTTCTTCAGGATAATTGAATGAATTACGATTTTAGTCAATGTTACAGTCTCGTCTTATTTGGCCAAGATGGACCTCTTTGCTTTGGGTAAGATGATGGTAAGAAGCTTTCCTTCCATACAAGACAAAACAAGTAGTTATCAGCCTACATTAACATAGCCTAAAACAAATCTCTCTCTCTCTCTCTCTCTCTCTCTCTCTCTCTCTCTCTCTCTCTCTCTCTCTCTCTCTCTCTCTCTCTCTCTCTCTCTCTCTCTCTCTCTCTCCTCTCTCTCTCTCTCTCTCTCTCTCTCTCTCTCTCTCTCTCTCTCTCTCTCTCTCTCTCTCTCTCTCTCTCTCTCTCTCTCTCCTGTCTCTGGGAGTATGTAAGAGTTTGAGGATGAGGATTAGAAATGGGGATATACTCTAATCCAAAGTATGTGGTGCATTACCCTGAAATATCAACATAAATATAAAATAATTAAGGGCTATCTGGGCAAATAATGTTGTTATAAACTGTTACCATACTTTTACCATGTTACCACTTCGCTGTAATGTCCCAGGTATTTGTTTAGAAGAGTGAGTAAAAACAATTGTTAGAGACATTGGAGTAGTGTGCATCATCTTCAGAAAAACAAACTTCATGATTGGTTAAGGACTTGTAAGTAAACATTTCACTGTAACACCTGTTGTATTCGGCGCATGTGACAAATACAATTTGATTTGAGAAGGCCACCTTAAGACAGGAGTCTGGGCATTAGGAGGAGATGAGTTGACTCCTTATGTTGTGTTGTGTTGCTGCATGAAAAACTGCTACAGTAAAGATTGAACTAACTGCATCCTGAGGTTCTAAGTAGCGCTCTACATCAAGATAAACACAAAACACAATTAAAAAGTGTAACGTTAATTTCCCGTGGCTCAGTTGACTTGGAAAATCCCTGATAAATGAAAGTGTAAAAGAGAAACGCATTAACCTTTTACATATACAACATGTGTTTCAGCTCACTAATTAATCACAATTTACCTCTACCAAGTAAAAACAGCTGTAATTATGGCCCACAAATATTGATCAATAAACTATGTACATCATGAATGGATGTAAGGAGACAAGGCATGAATGGATGTAAGGAGACAAGGCATGAATGGATGTAAGGAGACAAGGCATGAATGGATGTAAGGAGACATTCAAGTTTTATGTACCTAACTTTTTGTTTGACATGTTTATTATGCAAAGTACTCTTAATCCTCTTCACCTGTGAAACATGTTCCACCATTGCATTATGCTGTATCCTTCATTATTAGAGAATCAAAATGTCTTAAAGTTACCTTCATTATTAGAGAATCAAAATGTCTTAAAGTTACCTTCATTATTAGAGAATCAAAATGTCTTAAAGTTACCTTCATTATACAGCACCTTTTATTATTTATAGTTATAGCCTATCTCAATCATTTAAACCGTGACTTTAATCATTGATTTTAAAAATAATTATTATGTTCAGTGGGGCATCATTTCAGACCTGTTGACTGTGTTTATTTACTGTACCACTGACTGTCATTATACTCTGTCTGTTGGATTTGTATCAAAGACATTTGAATATTCATGGCTATTTGTTATTCACTCTCAATCTTTGGCTTGATTCCCACGTGACAAGCTCAGGCATTGCAAAGCTTCCCCATCTCTAGAATAGACAAATGATCACAAGGATATTCAAAGAGTAAACAATACATAAAGGTTTCTACATTTTCCAAGTAGTTTCCGAAAAGCACAATGCTGTCTTTTTATGATGTTAATAGTAACATTCCGGCATTAATACATCATAGAATATCCATGATCCATCGAACCATATTCTGTATCATGCCAAGGAATTGTCACTCTGGGTCAGATCTCAGGTCATTATAAGCTTCCAAGATGCATTACCTCTATTTGTTTTTACTATCTGTTGCTGACTGTGACCATGGCACTCTCTAATTGGGTTCTTATTATTATAGCCGTGCTGTGGTTAGTGGTCATGTGGAAGTGACACTCTTCACAAGGGAAGACTTATTGTTGTAGTGGTAGTGTTCACTGTTTTATAGATTGTGTCACAAATGGCACCTTATTCCCTTTTCAGGGTGTGAATTTTGACTATATAAAGAATAGGGTGCCATTTGGTACGCAGCTCTAGTAAAGCTATCAGCAGCAACTATGCCTATCCTCTGAAATAAGGTGTGGATAAGTTATTACACAGGAACCCATATATATATGTGACAGATGAAAGGTACACATAAATAAACATAAATCATAGTTTTTGAATGGTGTAGACTAGGCAATGAAATCCTATTTTTGCATGTAATATTTAAATTATAGCAACTTGTGTTGAAACGGGTGTCCAACTGTCCGTCATATGAGGAAACAATGATGAGAGAGTGGCCGGAGGGTTAGATGCAGCTGTCGCTGCAAAACCAAGTGTTATTTCAAGCTGTGAACTGACAGACACTTACTGCTCCCATTCAGTCTGTTTAAGGAACCCCCTTGTTGTCGAGATATCATTGGAAATGAATGTGACTTCATTAGGCAAGTGGATGTACTGCAGCCTTCCAAAACCAAAACAATTCATAAAGCCTGAGAAGAAATTACCATCTGCGACCAATAATTCACAAGAGTAACTACACGTTTAGCGACACATACACAATCGTTTATTATACAGCATTATACAACATTTATTTTCTGGTGAAAGCTGATCCTCCACCAACCATACTGTCGTCATCAGCAGGCAGTTACAAAACACTTTTCTTTAGCTTCTTTCCCTGCAGGACTGAATTATGTGGTTCTCACCAAAAGCAATCTGAAGACTGCTGAGAAGTTAGTGACTGGCTACTTATAACATCCTGGACTCAGGGATAGACGTAACATAGTTCACTTGAATCCGAGACACTACAATTAGTATGATGTTACTTTTCGTGTGGTATGTATTGATTTGTCATCGTCCATAATTCATTTCGCATGATATGTTACAAATTACAATTTGTATAATATGTTACGAATTTGCAAAATGTATGATATGTTATGAATTCCAATTTGTTGTGGCTAAAGTTAGCTAGGTGGCTAATGCTAATGTTAGCTAGGTGGCTAACATTAGCAGGGTTAGGGGGTAAGGTTAGGGTTAAGGTTAGTATTAGGAGTTAGGTTAAAGGGTTAAGGTTAGGGTTAGGCGAAGGGTTAGCTAACATGCTAAGAAGTTGCAAAGTAGCAAGTAGTTATTTTACCTTTATTTAACCAGGCAAGTCAGTTAAAAACAAATTCTTATTTTCAATGACGGGCTCGGAACAGTGGGTTAACTGCCTTGTTCAGGAGCAGAACGACAGATTTGTACCTTGTCGGCTCGTGGATTTGAACTTGCAACCTTTCGGTTACTAGCCCAATGCTCTAACCACTAGGCTACCCTGCCACCACATTATAAAGTTAATAAAGAGCTAAAACGCTGAAGTTGTCCGTGATGAGATTCGAACACAGAACACCCACCCCGACCAACCACCCTACTTTCGTTTTTACCTTTAGTAACCTTCTGTCTTATGTAACCATACCAAGCATAACATATTTTGCTAATTTGAGTGTCCCAGATGTAACTTTATTATGTTACGTCTGGTCTATGAGACCAGGCTGCTTATGCATACAGCTCTTGTCTTGTTCCCATGCACCTCTGGCTGTGGCAGTAAGTAGTGGGAAACACCTCCACAGCAGCTTGCTACAGGATGATCCTGACATCCTGCATGACTGGGTGGGGGCAGTCTGAACATCTGTGAGCGCTGGAGGAACACACCACCCAGAGCTGTAAAGTGGCACTCCAGTCTCCTTTTCACCTCATTTAACACCTGATTTACTTTTCTTCGGGATCGGTGTCCCATCCACGGGACGGTTGAGCTAACGTAGGCTAATGCGATTAGCATCAGGTTGTAAGTAACCAGGGGTAGTCAATATAACTATTTGTTAAGCGCTATTGATATGTGCAGCGCCAGAATTTAGAACATAGGCTGTTCTTACAATGTTCTCCCTGTACACCAAGTCAGAACCGTGGGATAAATAAAGGGGGCATACAAGCAGATAATGAAAGCTCTTACAATATTCAATGATTACATTTATCAAAAACAGGTTATAGGCTACATGTGCACCACCAAGTCAGAACAGTAGGCAAAATTAAGAGGTGACAGTAGACCAAATTATTAGGGCGAGGCACATGTGCTATTAAGAGCTTACTACACAACATACACTTAGTATTACTTTCTTAGCTACAGTATATCTCCCTGGCATATTACATAATTTATTCAGCAGCATATACGACATTTTTGATGTGCTCATTTGAACAGGAAGGTGGTGCTGCGGTCCTTCGTGGGCAAATTTTGTCAACAAAGAAAGAGAAAGAGGCCGGATTTATAATTCCTTAGTTGAATGACCTTTCAAAACATATTTTCCCAGTTTGAGCTCGTTTATTTCCAACTTCCCAGCTGTAATTCTTGCACTTAGCAACTGTCACCGATTCCTTCCAAACCAGTCATTGTTGAATTTGCGATTTCTAACTTGTTCTGTCATGTTACTCTCCAATGGCCAATGAGCACCGATACCTTTCATCTATAATTTCTCTTCATATGACAAGGATTAAAAATGATATGCCAGTAGATTGTCGACTTGATACATGATGATGACTGCTAGCTAAGATTTTGAAAGTAAGATGTTGACATGATCAGTCCTATCAAAGCTACTGTACATATAACGTGTGATTTGACGTCATTTTATTTGTGGCCAATGACCTTGAGCCTTCTTGGAAGGGCACTTACAGTATAATGTAACTCTATGGCAGGACCCAAAGGGCTTAAACATTTCAATGTCTACCCTCACTAAGGACTTAGAATTGGTGATGACGTAGTGTTCCCATGAGTGGCAGAACACTGAGCCAATCACGGCGCAATGCTTCTATTTTCTGTTTGGCTTATCCCACCACCATAGAAAGCACTGAGCTAGGATGAAACACCTGCATTTTGGAGCTGACTTACTCAAGAAAACAAAAAAGAGACCATGTTTGTATGCGGCTTTATTAACTCAATGATATATCTTTTTTTACATTATTTGCACACTGATATGTGACACGTATTAAGGCCAAAATAGCATGCAAAACAGGCAAGTCCCCCCCCCCAATTAGAAAAAAGAAGCTATTTTTTTATTATTGTTTTTTTCTAAAAATATGGGGCTCAAAACAGGTGTGGCACTGTCCTGAATGACGTGTCGCCACTGCCCCTACCTACATGTACAAATTACCTCGACTAACCAGTCACATTGACTCGGTACCGGTACTCCCTATATATATAGCCTCGTTATTGTTATTTTATTGTGTTACTTTTTAGTTTATTTGGTAAATATTTTCTTAACTCTTCTTGAACTGCACTGTTGGTTAAGGGCTTGTAAGTAAGCATTTCACAGTAAGGTCTACACTTGTTGTATTCGGCGCATGTGACAAATAAAGTTTGATTTGATTTGATCTCTCCCTTCACTCCATGCACAAATTGGGGAGAGGGAGTGAGAGCAGGCAGCGAAATAGGGACAGGACAGATACTTTCAGTGCAAGAAGCAGGTTAATGCATATTACTATTGACCAAATGAATGAAATTATGCCAAGTTCACGAGGCCACTGATGATGTGAAGCCTCAAGCAATTGAGTTGCCTAATGGTAAGTCCGCCTCTGCCCATGACCTTGGTGCCTCATCTATCTTGTAGTTGTTATCTATCCAACCATGTGACGTTTTTGGCTCGGTAGGTCTAGCATGTGTTAAAATTTTCACCTTCGCCCTTAATTTTACGATTATTATTACCATCATACACATTGTCCCAGGAGAATGTCTTGTCTAGAGGTGAGTGTTCTTGAGG
The DNA here is from genome assembly GCF_029448725.1 of Salvelinus fontinalis. Lineage (NCBI taxonomy): Eukaryota > Metazoa > Chordata > Actinopteri > Salmoniformes > Salmonidae > Salvelinus > Salvelinus fontinalis. Next base: position 24,871,399 of record NC_074684.1, on the reverse strand, counting down.
TCATTTGATGACTGTTCAAAAATAATGTTTTTTAGAACCAACATGCAAATACATTACCACCCTTAGGAGCTTGCTTGTCTTAATTTAGCTTGCATTTATAGTCTTGCCCTTTCATGTTACAGTAAGTGGACATTTTAAACACCCCAAATGTGAAATAATAATAAATCATATTGATAAAAATATACATGTAGGTGATATTGCCCGACTCGTGTAATTTACCCCTGGAGTATTGTTTATGTTGGCATTAATATGCTAGTGGTGTACGTTAACTCGGAGATAAGTCATTGTTGCATGCCCACACTTCCCAGGGCACCTGAATTAGCATGTGAAAATATGCCACTGTTAACTTGTGTGACTTTGGGGTTTACATGGCTGTCAGAACAAGCATAGTGAGTCTTTTTTTCTTCTCTCTCTCTCTCTCTCTCTCTCTCTCTCTCTCTCTCTCTCTCTCTCTCTCTCTCTCTCTCTCTCTCTCTCTCTCTCTCTCTCTCTCTCTCTCTCTCTCTCTCTCTCTCTCTCTCTCTCTCTCTCTCTCTCTCTCTTTCTCTCTCTCTCTCTCTGTCTCTAACTGATGTTCACAGGGAGAAATTAAGGAGTGTGGCTTCACAGAGAGAGTAGTAGAGGGAGAAAATGGGAGGGAGGGAGTTTCACATAATGCAGTACATATAGACAGAGGGGGAGATGGGAAATGACGAAGCAGTACAAAGAGAGTGAGAGGGGGTGCGAAATACACGCACATACGCACACAAACATTTGCACACACACACAGAGAGAGAATAAAAGAGAGTGCAAACGAGAGAGAGCAAGAGAAATGGAGAAGTACAGGTAAGGAAAACTAGGCAGAGACACATAGTGGTGTGGAGACAAAAGACACATGGTGATGTGAAGAGAGAAAGAGAGAGAGAGAGAAGAGATTGAGAGAGAGGCTCCTCAACCTGTGTACTCTGAGCAGAGAAAGGACACCGGTAGAGCAAAGTATGTACAGTGGCAGCATGGCATGGCGGGCCCTGCTTCAAAGCCATTCTCTCGCTCACTCAGCACTTCTGCCTCATCCTTTACCCAAAACAAGAATTAACCGAAACAAGAGATGAAACGGAACAGAAGAGCAGGGCTAGATGGCGGCCAATCCCTTTAAAGCTTACATAATGCCTTTTGTTTCCTGCAGGAAAAATTAACTAAGTCTGAAGTTGAGCCGAAACTTTGGAGCGAACCAGTGGCATCTCATTAAGGTGTCTCACAGGTTAAAGGATTTATTTCCTGCTCTCTTACTTTGTCTCCTTTCTGAGTCAAGGCATACAGATGCAGGATCTTAATTTGAGCCAGTTTTCTACAGCAGGAAAATAATCCTGCAGCAACGGGAAGTGTGAAATATTATGTGGATTATAATTAATGGACATTTTTTGTACGGGGTTGATACGTTTTTCGTAATGAACAATCAAGTCTGAAATTTCAAAGTGGAAATTACAAACTTCAGAAGTCTTTTTAAACCTCAAATACACTACACCTTTTACATTTGAATTATTGTATTACAGGAAAGTTATACTGCAACAGGGTGATCAAATTAAGATCCTATATCTGTACAGGTTAAAAAATAGTGGTTTTCTGAGAAAAGGGAAAAAGTAGTGCTAAATAAGTAGCAGCCTCTTGATGAGACAATTGATGTTTTAATGATAGTAGGTTCTTCCCAAGGCCACTAGTTCATTATATGAAAGCTCAGGGCTTCTGCAAAATCTGAAGAGCGTAGAATTATTTTGCTTTGATTTGCCAGATGAAGGATCTTGGCCATTTTTCTCCGTGGGTAAAGACACTCAATTTATAATAGAGAGGGATAGGGAGCACTGTAAGTTCTAATTGGCTTTTTAGGACAAAACTTCTGAAATGATACTTACCATCTCACACCTTAACGCAGTAAAGAATTACTGTCTGTCGAATTGGTGAGTTTCACTTTTGGGGTCAATTGCAATGAAGTAGTAGAGTTGTAACGTGTGTTACCATGAAAGCCTAAAATTAAAATGAGAGCTAGCATTGTTTGCTCAAATTAATTTCAGGCCTCTTTACTCCCATATTCCTCTGTTTTGGTGTAAATTGAATAGTTCAGAACCATCAACTTCAATTTATGTTGGATTATGGACTTTATATCTGGGGTTCTGTCTGGATTTTGTCCGTCAAAGGTTTTTCCATGGGAATACAAATATTTATTTGGACTTGGACTTTGACTCAGCCAGAGGTTCTGGTAGTACTAAGGTTTTCAGTTAATTTGTTGTTAATTATTGAATAATTATTTTGTTGTTTAATGTTCCCCAATGTCTCATTTCAGACAAGTTTACGCTTTATGCAAGTTCGTTAGAGAGTAAGCTCTTACACTTCATGAAAAAGCATATTCAATTGACAAACTAACCAAATATTTGCCAAAAATAACATTGAAGGCAAATACCAGTCCCATAAGGATGAGACAGTGGAGAAATAACCTTGGTTGTGTTCACAAGAGGATACGATTGCAATATCCCAAACAAAAATGCTTAAATGAATGAGAAATTGTCAATATCTTGTGCAAGGACCTGATTAAACCATAATTGGAGGATAGGACATATATTATTTTTCAGGAGCAATGGCTGCTTGACAACGGCTAGCTGAGCTGGGCTCTGTTTTGTCTGGGCTGTGGGTCGCCGTTTGCCTGGCTGGCTGCACATGATGGGAGAGGCAGGCCAACCATTACCAAAGTGGATGCCGTCAGCATTTCAGAGCAGGCAGCTGGAGAAACAGTAAAATAAAACACCTTTCTGCTGAGCATCCTTCAGATTCAGAGGGGCCACCGTCTACTATTTCACGCTATGGAAATCCTAACTGACTCCCTGGTTGCTTTTTTCTCTCTGAGGTAGTTGATTTATTAGAGACAGTCAAGTAATGCTATACTGTTACCACATTTGGATCTTGGTGACACGTACAGTAACACTCTGACAGAGCTGCAATATCTGAAAGAGAGAGGCTTTGAATGTGTCCTAAGTGGCACCCTATTCACTACATAGTGCACTACTTTTGACCAGAGCCCAATGGGCCCTAGTTAAAGTAGTGCACTATGTAGGGTATAGGGTGCACTATGAAATACGGTGCATTTTGGGACGTATCCCTTGATTTGAGCCCAGCAACCCGTACCTATTTTTGTCTTTAAAATGAGATTCATCGTTGCATGAACAGCTGAATAATGATAACTTTAAATTATGAGTTTTCATACGTGAAGTGTATTTCCCCACCACAGAATCCTTGCAGCATATACCGTGCTGAAGTCTTGCAGCAGGTTATTAATACATTTATGGTAACACTTTACATTATACAATACATACTATAGACACTATGTTTGCATGAATTATTGCAGAAGAATAGTGAGTAACACTTTATTGACACCCAGCATCATAACACGTTATAACACGGTCGTAACAATGTCATAATATATCATAACAGCTGACAAAGCTTGTCATAACATGTCATAATATGGTCATAACACTGTCATGACCAATATATTTACACCTGCTATGACAGGTTATGATAAGTTATGTCAGCTGTTATGACATATTATGACATGTTTATGACCGTGTCATAACGTGTTACAACGCTGGGTGTCAATAAAGTGTTACCCACTATTCTTCTGCAATAATTCATGCAAACATAGTTTTACATTGTGTTATTTTATGGCTGGTTATTTACATTTACATTTAAGTCATTTAGCAGACGCTCTTATCCAGAGCGACTTACAAATTGGTGCATTCACCTTATGACACCTCCATAAGAGCGTCAAAACCTACAAAACTTACCACACAAGGCAAAACATTCCATTACACCAGGGATCATCAACTACATTCAGCCGGGGTTCGATTTATTTCTTGAGCGCATGGTCGGGGAGCTGGAACATAATTACAAATAACTGACTGCAAATTGACCGCAAGAAGCACAAACAGATATAATATTGGACTAAAACATAATGATTTCCAACCCTGCTTGCATTTGTATGTGATCACATCTTACTATTATGCATGGAAATACTTGGGGAAAGATTTCCCAAATGAATGTCACTTGGAGATGATTTCCTGGTGTTTTTTACCGTTTTTTTGTCCAACAATGAAAATTCAACAATTCTTTTATTTTGTATTTATTTATTGCTCAGAAAACTTGGGGGGCCAAATAAAATCACCCGCGGGCCTCCAGGTGGGTAACAATACGTGTCAACAGTATGTTTATGATATAAATTATAACCGTTTTTGACATTGACCATGTTAAATGATCAATGTAATTGAGCACACATTGATGTCAGACATGCACCTACTCCAATGCTCTGTTGCTGATGACTGGAATGAATACAGGAGCAGATTTCAGGAGCAGGACAAGACACCCTCTTGTTGACTGTTGACTGATATAAGGGAATGTACATGATAGAATTGGCTTATATGGTTATGATGCTCATAATCCTTCCTGACAGTATCATAAAGTGTATTTTCTTAGTCCAAGTAAAGCGACACAGGATGATCATAATGGATCATGACAGTGTCATAAAGTGTATTCTAAAAGTCACTTAAAATATGATGAAAAAACATGACTTGTAGAGAATTCATTACAACAACAACAAAGGATCTAAGATACAAACTTTAAAAAAAAAAGGAAACTTCTTAGCAGGGAAAAACTAATTTGAATTAATGTGGGTTTTGACACTCTTACAGTATGTCATAACCAGCCATAAAATAACGCAATATATGTCACAACAGGTGTAAATATAAATTATGTCAGGTTATGACAAATGATGTCAGCTGTTATGATATATTATGACATGGTTATATCCTTGTATATGACACTGAATGGCAAGTAAAGTGATAACGAATAGGGTATTGTAAATGTACTGTTCATTGAACAGTGGTCTGCATGAGACATGGGCAGTAATTGGCGGCTTATAGGTTCTTAGTGTCATTGTCACACCTCATCCTTTCATATCCTTTCAGTCTTAACTTTGAAACTCCTCAGCATATCATAAGATTATATCATAAGTCTGATATTTGCGCGGGAACCTGTCAATGTCAGTTCTCACCATGTGCTGTCATCTGTGTTTCAGAGCATATAAAGATCACATTTATAGTCAGGTATAAGGAGGAAAAGGTTTATGTATCTCAAAGCTACATCACAATGACTTAATCATTGTTCACAAGAATAGCCTATCCTTCCTTGTACAGTTTATGCAAACGGTTTATTTGTGATTTTATTCTTGGCCAAAGTGACCCTATAGTTCATAATTTTTCCAGGTACAAAGTGACAGCTGTTTAAACATCTGAAGTTATGTAGGCGGGTCTTTTTCACCATTCCAAAATATACAGGTAGACATTAATGATCCTGTCTCAGCCAATCAAATTGCTTCTTCTAAAGAACGAATGAGGAACTGACTAACCACATGGTTCCCGTACATATGGGTGTCTGGATGTCTTCATCTGTCACTCCAAGAATCCCGCCATGTCTGGGGTAGCCCAAAGACCCATGACACAGGCACTGACCCAGTCATTAGTAAGGCAGACCTCTAAAGAACCAGCACGCAGAGGAAGAATTCACACCACACAAGCAGAACTGAAGGCTTCCCTGAAAATTACTGGAACTTCAATGTTAAAGGAAAATTATGGACGGAAAGCAAAGTATATATTTGCATAAAACCAACCGACTCTATCCCCATTTGCAATGGGTAAAACGGCAGATTAATTTGAAATCGGTGCAAAAAGGCAATGATTTTGTGTACATACTGCAGATAGTTTGAAAGCTTTAATTCATTTCCACTTGCTATGAAATAACATGCTTGAATTGAAAGCACAAGTATCGTTGTAGCTTAACTTTAATGTGAGCACATCAATCAATGCTTGTTTTTTCCTCTGTTGTGTCGTTTGAGGCTCCATTAGTTTTCAATTGTGTATAATTTTCCATTCCAACTTCTGTTCTACATGTAATTAAATGAAATATAAAAAAAGTGTACTTTTTTTATTATTGCTATGACAATTACTCAAGCTTAACAGCCTGCCTTTATACACTGACAAATCATCTTACCCTGGTTCCAATGGACTACACAAGTAGCCGAGAACACCGCAATACAATACGCTCTCTCTACATATGCCTCAAATGAAACCTTCCTGCTATCCTTACTTCCTGTTATCCCTGAATAGAACTACACACCAGATAGGAAAATGCTTACTAAAGATAAGTTTTCATATCACTCTATTTGAACTGACTAATTGGATCACTGCTTATTAAGGATTTTCTGCCGATTTCCCTCCTTTTCTCGCTACTTTTCATATGAACTTAATTGTGACCCAAGGCATGAATAAGAGCCTTCTACTGTTTAAACATGGGGGAAATTATGTGGCATGATTACTGTTTCTTCAGTGCTTTGCATGGTTTTAACTTCACCCGGGCAGAGACAGACTCTCAGAAACAGAAATGTGATTTTATCTACAAACTGGTGTCAGATGCAAATGGGTGTGAGCTGCCCCACAACAATACCAGTGAATTTTCAACACTTGAGATTTCCTATGGGAATGCCATTTCATATTAGTGAACTATAAAAATAACTTAAAGAAAGTAAATGAGGCTGAATGAACTGTTTCGCTGCCAGACAAGGCTCCGCTGATAGCCAGGTGTAGCAGTGGTAAGGTGTTGGGACTGCTGTTGGGACTCTACCATTGGGACAGCTTTAAGTAGTCCCTAACAGTTTGTGGGCACCGTTTGTCACCGTTATAGTGCAATTCATGTATAGTTTAGTGTTGTGTTGTGTTGTGTAGTGGCTTTGCTGACATACATCCCACATTAGTTCCCTCCCCCCCTTCCCCCACCAAAATGTACACGCTAAAATCGCTACTAGGTAGGGGTGATGTGACTATGCATAGATAATAAACAGCGAGTAGCAGCAGTGTACAAAACAAATGGGGGGGTGTCAATGTAAATAGTCTGGTGGCCATTTGATTAATTGTTCATCAGTTTTATGGCTTGAGGGTAGAAGCTAAAATAAAATGTACTGTTAGATCAATTACATGGCTATCTAGCAAAAATATCGTATTTAGGGTTAGCAATATAGATCATGTGTTTTGAGCAGGGGTAAAAACCAAAATGATTTTCCAATCGTTTTGTTCAGAACAGAACCATTCTTTTTTTCATTCCGTTCCACTGTTCCAACCAGCAAAATAAAGTTCTGAACCGATTCAAACTGGTTCCTTTCTGTTCCTTTTGAAATCACTGAAATATATATATTTTTTTACAGTTAGCTCGACATTAAAATACTCCACCAATCATGCATTGCAGATAGAGCAGCTTGCTATGGAGCAGGCAAGCTATAGCTCAGTGAGTTGTTAAGTTGCATTGGACAGACAAGTGTAGGGCGCGAGATGTAACTAACATTTTTCAGGTGGGGAGAGAGCGAGAGAGGATGGAAGAGGAGTCTTGGCTTGAAGCGCTGGGCATCTTGTGATGACATGCATTATCTGAATTAGGCCCATAGAATTATACCTACGGAGGAGCGGCTTCTATGGAGGAACTTTGAATGTCTTTGAACTTCAGAGTTGGCTTAACGTTGGACCAGAGCTAGCTAGCGAACGCGCTTGTGTGTGTAGAGCGGCACCAGAATTAAAAAACCTCCTACCTTTTTGTAGTTAATAAATCCAAAGTGAAATGTGATAACTATGGTATCCCTAACTAGCCTTGAAAAAGTTAATACATTCTTCGCTAATTAAAACTCTCTCTCACCATCTTCTGAATCACGCTTGTAACATCAGTAGGCTACAGCTATGCTTCGGAGGGGGAGGGACAGGTAACCTACACGCACACACACTGGCAAAGATTTTCAGCTGGCAGGCAGACAGTGGAAGAAGTTTCTGATTGACGGAGAAAGGGCTTTGCATGGGTGCTTTGTTGTGTTTTTATCATTTTTTTCATTTTGATTTGATTTATTCTTTGCTCCCTGAACCGGTTCCAACCCCTAGTTTTGAGTTCCCACTTCCTCAGGTGAATTATGTATGTCACGTTCCTGACCTATTTCTGTTAGTTTGTTATATGTGTTAGTTGGTCAGGACGTGAGTTTGGGTGGGCATTCTATGTTATCTGTTTCTATGTTGGTTTATGGGTTGCCTGGTATGGCTCTTAATTAGAGGCAGGTGTTTGGCGTTCCTCTAATTAAGAGTCATATTTAGGTAGGTGTTTTCACAGTGTTCGTTGTGGGTGATTGTCTCCTGTGTTTGTGTATGTCATTACGCCACATGGGACTGGTTTCGGTTTGTTTGTTCAGTGTCATTTATGTGTAGGCTTTTTTCCCTGTTTGTGCGTTCTCGTGTGTTATGTGAGTCCGTCGTTCAGATCTGTCTACACCGTTTATTTGTTTTGTTAGTTTATTAGTCAAGTTCGTGTTTTCGTGTTTTTTCTTTAATAAATCATGTCTACAAACTCAGCTGCATTTTGGTTCGATCCCTGCTCCTCCTCTTCTGATGAAGAGGAGGAGGAAAGCCGTTACAATGTAGCATATAGCTAAGGCCAATATGCATCTCTAAAGAGTCAAAAGGGAAGCTGATCATTCTGGATCCTATTTTGACATGTTGCACATTAAAATATCCATGATGCATTCCCTGAACATGTTTGATGAAATATCTAACGGATTTCATGTCTTACTTAGCACTGGAAAAGACAGACTAGCTCCCAGACACTAATAGAAAGTAACTGCACATATATATACAGTGGGGAGAACAAGTTTTTGATACACTGCCAATTTTGCAGGTTTTCTTACTTACAAAGCATGTAGAGGTCTGTAATTTTTTATCATAGGTACACTTCAACTGTGAGAGACGGACTCTAAAACAAAAATCTAGAAAATCACATTGTATGATTTGTAAGTAATTAATTTGCATTTTATTGCATGACATAAGTATTTGATACATCAGAAAAGCATAACTTACTATTTGGTACAGAAACCTTTGTTTGCAATTACAGAGATCATATGTTTCCTGTAGTTCTTGACCAGGTTTGCACACACTGCAGCAGTGATTTTGGCCCACTCCTCCATACAGACCTTCTCCAGATCTTTCAGGTTTCGGGGCTGTCGCTGGGCAATACGAACTTTCAGCTCCCTCCAAAGATTTTCTATTGGGTTCAGGTCTGGAGACTGGCTAGGCCACTCCAGGACCTTGAGATGCTTCTTACGGAGCCACTCCTTAGTTGCCCTGGCTGTGTGTTTCGGGTCGTTGTCATGCTGGAAGACCCAGCCACGACCCATCTTCAATGCTCTTACTGAGGGAAGGAGGTTGTTGGCCAAGATCTCGCGATACATGGCCCCATCCATCCTCCCCTCAATACGGTGGAGTGTTCCTGTCCCCTTTGCAGGAAAGCATCCCCAAAGAATTATGTTTCTACCTCCATGCTTCACGGTTGGGATGGTGTTCTTAGGGTTGTACTCATCCTTCTTCTTCCTCAAAACACGGCGAGTGGAGTTTAGACCAAAAAGCTCTATTTTTGTCTCATCAGACCACATGACCTTCTCCCATTCCTCCTCTGGATCATCCAGATGGTCATTGGCAATCTTCAGACGGGCCTGGACATGCGCTGGCTTGAGCAGGCGGACATTGAGGGCGCTGCAGGATTTTAATCCATGACGGCGTAGTGTGTTACTAATGGTTTTCTTTGAGACTGTGGTCCCAGCTCTCTTCAGGTCATTGACCAGGTTCTGCCGTGTAGTTCTGGGCTGATCCCTCACCTTCCTCATAATCATTGATGCCCCACGAGGTGAGATCTTGCATGGAGCCCCAGACCGAGGGTGATTGACCGTCATCTTGAACTTCTTCCATTTTCTAATGATTGCGCCAACAGTTGTTGCCTTCTCACCAAGCTGCTTGCCTATTGTCCTGTAGCCCATCCGAGCCTTGTGCAGGTCTACAATTCTATCCCTGATGTCCTTACACAGCTCTCTGGTCTTGGCCATTGTGGAGAGGTTGGAGTCTGTTTGATTGAGTGTGTGGACAGGTGTCTTTTATACAGGTAACGAGTTCAAACTTTAAAGGTGCAGTTAATACAGGTAATGAGTGGAGAACAGGAGGGCTTCTTAAAGAAAAACTAACAGGTCTGTGAGAGCCGGAATTTTTACTGGTTGGTAGTTGATCAAAATTAATTACTTAAAAATCATACAATGTGATTTTCTGGATTTTTGGGGGGATTTTTTAGACTCTGTCTCTCACAGTTGAAGTGTACCTATGATACAAATTACAGACCTCTACATGCTTTGTAAGTAGGAAAACCTGCAAAATCGGCAGTGTATCAAATACTTGTTCTCCCCACTGTATATATATATTTATGGTATATATACGTATATGTCACGCCCTGACCTTAGTTATCTATGTTTTCTTTATTATTTTGGTTAGGTCAGGGTGTGACGAGGGTGGGTATGCTTGTTTTGTATTGTCTAGGGTTTTTGTATGTCTAGTGGTGTTTGTAAGTCTAGGCATATGTAGGTCTATGGTGGCCTGAATTGGTTCCCAATCAGAGGCAGCTGTTTATCATTGTCTCTGATTGGGGATCATATTTAGGTTGCCATTTTCCCTTTTGGTTTTGTGGGTTCTTGTCTATGTGTAGTTCTTGTCTACGCTTTGTATAGCTTCACGGTTCGTTTTGTTGTTTTGCTAGTTTTGTTCAGTGTTCATTCTTATAATAAAGAGAATGTACGCATACCACGCTGCGCCTTGGTCTCCTCCCTACGACGTCCGTGACAGAAGAACCCACCATAAAAGGACCCAGCAGCGTGAAAAGGAGGAGCAGCGTTTGATGGAGCAGACAGCATGGACATGGGACGAAATAGAGGACGGTAAAGGGGGGGGGGGGGGGGACACAAGAGGAGATTGGCTGAGTCAGGTTGGAGACCTGAGCCAACTCATTGTGCTTACCGTGGGGAGTGTGTGACTGGTCAGGCACCGTGTTATGCAGAAATGCGCACGGTGTCTCTAGTTTGCATTCATAGCCCGGTGCGCTCTATTCCAGCTCCTCGCATTTGCCGGGCTAGAATGGGCATCCAGCCAGGACGCATTGAGCCAGCTCTAGGTTCCAGATCTCCAATGCGTCTCCACGGCCCCGTGTATCCTGTGCCTCCTTCTCGCACTCGCCCTGAGGTGCGTGTCCTCTGCCCGGTACCACCAGTGCCGGCACCACGCACCAGGCCTACAGTGCGCCTCCAGAGTCTAGTAAGTCCTGTGCCTCCTCCCCGCACTCGCCCTGAGGTGCGTGTCCTCTGCCCGGTACCACCAGTTCCGTCACCACGCACCAGGCCTACAGTGCGCCTCCAGAGTCTAGTAAGTCCTGTGCCTCCTCCCCGCACTCGCCCTGAGGTGCGTGTCCCCAGCCCGGTACCACCAGTGCCGGCACCACGCACCAGGCCTACAGTGCGCTTCCACAGTCCAGTACGGCCTGTGCCGCTTCCCCGCACTCGCCCTGAGGTGCGTGTCCTCTGCCCGGTACCACCAGTTCCGGTACCACGCATCAGGCTTCCAGTGCACTTCCATAGTCCAGAGCTTCCGGAGACAGTACCCAGTCCAGAGCATCCGGCGACAGTACCCAGTCCAGAGCTTCCGGCAACTTTTTACAGTCCGGAACCTCCAACAACGGGCAACAGTCCGGAACCTCCAACGACGGGCCACAGTCCGGAACCTCCAACGACGGGCCACAGTCCGGTACCTCCAACGACGGGCTACAGTCCGTAACTTCCAGCGACGGGCCACAGTCCGGAACCTCCAACGACGGGCCACAGTCCGGAGCATCCAGCGGCAATCCCCAGTCCGGAGCCTCAAGCGACAGTCCCCAGTCCGGGGTCTCCAGCGACGGTCCCCAGCCCGGGGTCTCCAGCGAAGGTCCCCAGCCCGGGATCTCCAGCGACGGTCCCCAGCTCGGGGTCTCCAGTGACGGTCCCCAGCCCGGGGTCTCCAGCTAGGGTCTCCGGTCCGGGGCCTCCGGCTATGATCTGCAGTTCAGAGCCTCCGGCGATGATCCACGGTCTGGATCTACAAAGGCGGAGGGATCAGTGTAAAGAGGGGGGGGGGGGGGGGGGGGGGCGGTTCATTCTTATAATAAAGAGAATGTACGCATACCACGCTGCGCCTTGGTCTCCTCCCTACAACGGCCGTGACAATATACAATGGGTTAATTTATCGTGGTATGACTTTTTTTTTGGGGGGGGGGGGTACTGTCACGCCCTGACCTTAGTTATCTATGTTTTCTTTATTATTTTGGTTAGGTCAGGGTGTGACAAGGGTGGGTATGCTTGTTTTGTATTGTCTAGGGGTTTTGTATGTCTAGGGATATGTAGGTCTATGGTGGCCTGAATTGGTTCCCAATCAGAGGCAGCTGTTTATCGCTGTTTATCGTTTATCGTTGGGGATCATATTTAGGTTGCCATTTTCCCTTTTGGTTTTGTGGGTTCTTGTCCATGTGTAGTTGTTCAGCACGCTTTGTATAGCTTCATGGTTCGGTTTGTTGTTTTTTTCAGTGTTCATTCTTATAATAAAGAGAATGTACGCATACCACGTTGCGCCTTGGTCTCCTCCCTACGACGGCCGTGACAATATACAATGGGTTAATTTATCGTGGTATGACTTTTTTTTTTTTTCTTCTTCTTTTTTTTTATCCCATTTTCTCCCCAATTTTCGTGGTATCCAATCGCTAGTAATTACTATCTTGTCTCATCGCTACAACTCCCGTACGGGCTCGGGAGAGACGAAGGTCGAAAGCCATGCGTCCTCCGAAGCACAACCCAACCAAGCCGCACTGCTTCTTAACACAGCGTGCCTCCAACCCGGAAGCCAGCCGCACCAATGTGTCGGAGGAAACACCTGTGTACCTGGCCCCCTTGGTTAGCGCGCACTGCGCCCAGCCTGCCACAGGAGTCGCTGGAGCGCGATGAGACAAGGATATCCCTACCGGCCAAACCCTCCCTAACCCGGACGACGCTATGCCAATTGTGCGTCGCCCCCACGGACCTCCCGGTCGCGGCCGGCTGCGACAGAGCCTGGGCGAGAACCCAGAGACTCTGGTGGCGCAGTTAGCACTGCGATGCAGTGCCCTAGACCACTGCGCCACCCGGGAGGCCGTGGTATGACTTTTTGTCCATATCGCCCAGCAATTTGCTTCTGGTGAACAAAAACGGTCCCCAAAAATCAATGCGGCCTGCTCAACCTGCCAAGCGACGTCACTCTACAGTACATGTAATGGAAAAAGAAAGGAGTGAAACCTACCCCTACATAGTACGTCACCCTATATTTGTTGATGATGCCACACTAAATTAACATTCTGAAGTAATCTACATGGCCTTTATAGTACTTGAGCAGAAATAGGAAGGAGGAATAGAGACCCTTTTAAAAGACAAGGCCGATATTATTTTTGTACAAGAATTCTGCCTGAAAAATCTAAAAGAAGTTGACCAAGTTTAAAACGTGGGCTATGAGTAAAAGGAATGTCAGCGGTGGAACTTTTATCAATTCTATACAGTCATTATAGGAGGTGATCTTAATACTGTAGCACAAGTTAACAACCGGGAGGCAAGTTTCAACGGAACCAAAAGGGAGAAGAACTATTGAAATAAAACGAGGAAGGAACAATGGGACATTCTTGTTTTTTGATTTCTTTAAAATCAATTCTCAATCCTTTTTGTATTATGAAATGTAAATGTAATGTTAAGAATTTTATTACTGTTAATCATCGATTTGAATTACAAAAACTAGCAAAAGTAATTCTATTGAATATGAAATAAAGACGTTTTAAGACACAAGAAAGCAACACAACAAGAGATGATGCTTAACAACGGTCTGCATCTCATCAAAGAGAACATAATCAGAGAGCTATGGTTTAAAGCTGATCTTGTTCAAGAAGAAAACAATTATGGGGCCTGTTTTCTCCGACACACATTTGACCTCTGTCTCAGATTACAAACACGTTGATACTAAACACATAACAAATGATTGTTTAAATAAGATACATATAGAAAGACATAATACAACAGTTTCAATGTGTTGCCAGAGGTTGACATACAGCCAAAACAGACATTGTCATATGTGACCAAAAGGGAAGAAAACAGAAAGCATCAAATGATAAACAAAAGACAGCTTAACTTTATGACCCTGAGGACTGTTGGGAAAAGGGGGAGATAGTAGTCGGGCTCTGGTCAGGATTGACAAGACAGATCCAGATACATGGATATAACTGGAAAAGCATAGCTAATACAATGTTATCAGATAATTAAATCACAAGACGATTGTGTTTCACATCTTCTTAAATGTTTGATTCAACATGTGAAATCTAAACTGGCACTCTAAGACACAAAGCACAAAAAGAACAGACAGACTTTTAATTCCCAGAGATAGCTCAACATTACTGGATTAGAAAACTCAACGTTATGAAGAACCAGAGTACCAATTATTCCCTGTTCTGAGCGTTTCACTTAATAATAGCCACTGTATAACAAAGGGAGCTCTAAAGTGCACTTTATGGGTATAAATGGATGTGAAGTTATATTTGCGGTTAAATTGAAATTCCTAGTAATAGATGTGGCATGGGGATTTGCCCCACCAGCTTGGGCTCTGCTCAATAGACATTTATGTCTCCCTGGCTTGGGGGGATAACGTACTTACTGTCAAGTTGGTGACACTTGAGTGACATTCTAAGACAGTTATTAGACCTCATTCCCTCCTAATCATCACTTACAGTATATAAATGTCCTCATGTAGAGTATGAAGATGCAGGGGAAAACAGACATTGTTTAGTGACATGTTCCTTGTCCCATGCTGCTTTTGCAAAATAATTGTTTTCTACTCCCCTGGGCAAGTTGTAAGTGTCTGCGCCGTATCACCACATGAAACTCATATAATCCCACTCAGCTACATAGTGGTGCAATTCTAGACTTTATACACTGAACAAAAATGTTAACGCAACATGTAAAGTGTTGATCCCATGTTTCTGATCCCAGAAATATTCCATACTCAAAAAAATCATATTTCTCTCAAATTGTGTGCACAGATGTATTTACATCCCTGTTAGTTATCATATCTCCTTTGCCAAGATAATCCATCCAACTGACAGGTGTGGCATATCAAGAAGCTGATTAAACAGCATGCTCATTTCAAAGGTGCACCTTGTACTGTGGACAGTAAAAGGCCACTCTAAAATGTGCAGTTTTGTCACACAAAACAATGCCACAGATGTCTCAAGTTTTGAGTGAGTGTGCATTTGGCATGCTGACTGCAGGAATGGCCACCATTGCTGTTGCCAGAGAATTGAATGTTAATTTCTCTAATTTGGCAGTATGTCCAACCGGCCTCACATCCACAGACCTCGTGTAACCGAACAGGCCCAGGACCTCCACATCCGCCATATTCACCTGCGGGATCATCTGCCGGTAATATTGCAGATTTTAAATGTAAATTACTTTTTTACATGACAGTACATGTTTTCTGGAAACTGAGGACTATTTCTTAATGTAATAAAGCCCACTCTGAATGGCTTTGCCTGGCTCACCAGAGGGTGGGCCTAAGCCCTCCCAGGCCCACCCATGGCTGCGCCCCTGCCCAGTCATCTGAAATCCATAGATTATGGCCTAATGAATTGATTTCAATTTACTGATTTCCCTATATGAACTGATAGCTCAATAAACCATTGAAATTGTTGCATATTGTGTTTATATTTTTGTTCAGTGTAAGATTGTATAAACATTTCGCTATAGGCCCATGCATGTGCAGAATGTGATGTAAGGCTATCTATGGCTTATATTCAAATACTTTGATTGCCTTTCATCATAGAGTACATGCTAGGGCATGAGGATCATCATAAATGTAGTGTTATTATCTCCGTTATTTGATGACTCTAGGCAAGTCTGTGCAGTTGAACATGCAGAAGTTCTGTCCTGCACAGGCATGCTGTGGATTATAGTGTATTGCTTTTCCTTAATGCCTCTGTTTTGAGAACATCTTTCTGAAATATGTATATGCAGGTTCACATCTATTCACACCTCCCTCACTGGTCAGACAGAGCTGACTGTTGCGGCTCACTACACACATAATGAGGCTAACCCTCTGGCCTTCACAAACATAGTCATTAGCTGGTAATTGCTTAATGGTGCCAGGGTGCCAGGTCAATGTGAATGTGTTGCTGTTATTAGATGAACTTCATACTGTCTGTATGCACCAATGTAATCTACATGACTACATTGCCTCTGCATTCATAGGTCTCAATAATGCCGGACTGGAAGCTTTAGTTTTATGAGTTCATTGATTGAAAAGAAAGAAAGAGCATGAGCGGGACATTCTGGTCTTACCTTTTATTTTTATTATTCTGGTCTTATCTTTTATCTTTATTATTCTGGTCTTATCTTTTATTTTTATTATTCTGGTCTCATCTTTTATCTTTATTATTCTGGGCTTATCTTTATCTTTATTATTCTGGTCTTATCTTGTATCTTTATTGTTCTGGTCTTATCTTTTATCTTTATTATTCTGGTCTTATCTTTATCTATATTATTCTGGTCTTATCTTTTATCTTTATTATTCTGATCTGATCTTATCTTTTATCTTTATTATTTTGGTCTTATCTTTATCTTTATTATTCTGGTCTTATCTTTTATCTTTATTATTCTGGTCGTATCTTTTATCTTTATTATTCTGGTCTTATCTTTTATCTTTATTATTCTGGTCTTATCTTTATCTTTATTATTCTGGTCTTATCTTTTATCTTTATATATTTTTTCTCTGCTTTTGATTTGTTATATCTCCTCATCTTTCAGATCCTCCTGATATCTCTCTCTTTCCACATAATCCCTTTCTTTGCCTGTCAGATATAGAAGTGCAAGCTGTCAAAGGGGTCCAGTTGTTGTCTTTCTTACCCAGGACGCACTGCAATCACACACTCAGATAGGTTTTCCATTCCCTGTTTTTCTTTCACTTCTTCTGGCAATAGCAACTGTAGACTTCAGGTCAGGATACCGCATATCCCATTTCGACAACAGACACGCACAATCATTTATCTTCTTAAGGTCTGGGAAAATGAAACAATTTAGACATTCCATTAGAACCCTGCCCATATCATCTCAACTGTAGTTTTTCTTAGTTAAAACCAGAAAATCATAGTGTGGTCTTTTTGATTCCCTCTCCTTACATTTAATTGCTGGGATTGTTTTCTTAACAAATACCAAACAGGGTATGCTCAGAGCCATGCATTTAGAGAGTTGGGCCGAAACGGTTTCTACATTATGATGCATTTACATGACACTTCAACATTCTATGGCAGCCATCTTAGCTCCCCATCCCTAGTTAAAAAATGCTATGTACCTGAAAGTCCAGAATTAGAACAATATTATACATTCTTAAAGTTGGCCTAACTCTCTAAATATATGGCTCTTGGTACGTAAGGAATCATTTGCTAATATAACGTTAGAAAGCTGTCATGGAATATTAAAACGTGTTGGGAAGACTTACAAGCTAAGCAGCACAGCCTACTTCAGACAGAGGGTACTGCTACACAATTCTGTAGTCAAAAAGTTGTGCAACTCTCTGTGTGTACTGTCTGTGCAGACTCACTGTGACCCTGTACGTTGGTAGCATGAAGCTAGGAAAAGTGTAGAGGGTAGGTTATTTGACACTGACGACAGCCTAGATGGCTAGTTCTCCAGTGGGAATGCTACAGTATGTGGAGGTGATAGACCTTCTAACAAGCTTTTTGCAACTCAGCAACATTTTTATGCAGGGTAGTATAAAACACAGATACAATATCCAGCCAGTAACATATTTCCGTCTTGCTTAATGAAGTGCTCTTTAAGCACATTTACAAACACGTCTACCTTGTTAAAAAATATATACCTTATAACCACCAGCAATAACAAATATGTACATACTGTACATAACCATAGTTTCAGTGTAACCTAAATATAAAATGTTCATGTTCATGTCACATTCATTTCTGGATATTTAGAGGGCATTCAACAGGATCAAACTTACATGATCACTATCTGTTGCAAAGCGATATCATTATGAAATGGTTTTGAAGATGTAATGTACAGTACCAGTCAAAAGTTTAGACACACCTACTCATTCAAGGGTTTTTCTTTATTTTTTACTATTTTCTTCATTGTAGAATAATAGTGAAGCCATCAAAGCTATGAAATAACACATATGGAATCATGGTGTAACCAAAAAAGTGTTAATCAAATCAAAATATATTTTATATTTGAGATTCTTCAAAGTAGCCACCCTTTGCCTTGATGAAAGCTTTGCACACTATTGGCATTCTCTCAACCAGCTTCATGAGGTAGTCACCTGGAATGCATTTAATTTAACAGGTGTGCCTTGTTAAAAGTTAATCTGCGGAATTTCTTTCCTTCTTAATGTGTTTGAGCTAATCAGTTGTGTTGTGACAAGGTAGGGGTGGTATACAGAAGTTAGCCCTATTTGGTAAAATACCAAGTCCATATTATGGCAAGAACAGCTCAAATAAGTAAAGAGAAACGACAATCCATCATTACTTTAAGACATGAAGGTCCGTCAATCCGGATTATTTCAAGAACTTTGAAAGTTTCTTCAAGTGCTGTTGCAAAAACCATCAAGCGCTATGATGAAACTGGCAATCATGAGGACCGCCACAGGAAAGGAAGACCCAGAGTAACCTCTGCTGCAGAGGACAAGTTCATTAGAGTTACCAGCCTCAGATTGCAGCCCAAATAAATGCTTCACAGAGTGTAAGTAACAGACACATCTCAACATCAACTGTTCAGAGGAGACTGCGTGAATCAGGCCTCCGTGGTCGAATTGCTGCAAAGAAACCATTACTAAAGGGCACCAATAAGACGACGAGACTTGCTTGGACCAAGAAACACAAGCAATGAACATTAGACTGGTGGAAATCTGTCCTTTGGTCTGATGAGTCCAAATTTGAGATATTTGGTTCAAACCGTCATGTCTTTGTGAGATGCAGAGTAGGTGAACAGATGATCTCTGCATGTATGGTTCGCACTGTGAAACATGGAGGAGGAGGTGTAATGGTGTGGGAGTGCTTTGCTGGTGACACTGTCTGTGATTTATTTAGAATTCAAGGCACACTTAACCAGCATGGCTACCACAGCATTCGGCAGTGATACGCCATCCCATCTGGTTTGCGCTTAGTGGGACTGTCATTTGTTTTTAATAGGACAATGACCCAAAACACACCTACGCCTCCAGGCTGTGTAAGGGCTATTTAACCAAGAATGAGAGTGATGGTGCTGCATCAGATGACCTGGCCTTCAAAATTACCCGACCTCAACCCAATTGAAATGGTTTGGGATGAGTTGGACTGCAGAGTGAAGGAGTAGCAACCAACAAGTGCTCAGCATATGTGGGAACTCCTTGAAGACTGTTGGAAAAGCATTCCTCATGAAACTGGTTGAGAGAATGCCAAGAGTGTGTAAAGCTGTCATCAAGGCAAAGGGTGGCTATGTTTAAGATTTGTTTAACACTGTTTTGGTTATTACATGGTTCAATATGTGTTAATTCATAGTTTTGATGTCTTCAATATTGTTCTACAACGTTGAAAATAGTGAAAATAAAGAAGAACCCTTGAATGAGTAAGTGTGTTCAAACTTTTGACTGGTACTGTGTATGGTTAGCACACCTGGGAATATGGTGCTAAACCACTGAGATGTTAATGAAATATCGGTGGCTTCAAACCTAATTGAATGACCGTCATAATCAAGAAACAATCTCCAACAGAATACTTAGAGTAGATTGCTGTAGGCTACAAAATGGCAAAAAAATGTATCATTTTATTGGAGGATTCTGGCACAAATCATATTTTTACTCACATTCAGATGATTCCACAGACGTGTCCCAAATTAATACAGTAAAGAGAGTTTTTGGGGGAATTCGAACAATTTATTTCTGATTTCCTCTATTCACTCATGAAAACGTTACTTGTTGTCTATCCCCTTTTAGACTGAAATCAGAAGAGCCTAATGTGCTAATATGACAGTAATACAGTAATACACCCCGAGCAATGATGGGGCAATGATAGGTTGTCCTCGAAGAAGCCCCTCTATCTTTGGAGTGTTGCCACTGACTTGGAATACGGTGGTCGACCCAATTCTGCTGGGAGGCTTTTAGGAAGTCAAACAGTAAACAAAGCCTTGTGTCTCTGTGTGTAACGACCCCAGAACTTCCCCTTTTTGTTTGGGCACGACAAACCCACCAATGAAAGCTTGTAGCCTGAAGGGCAAGGGGCTACAATAGGCTGTCTGTTTAGCACAGGTCTGCAAAGCCTGCTGCTTCTATCAGAGGAGGTTGGAGGGAGGTATGTGGGTGGGAGGTGCAGGCAAAACAGAGTAGACTTACAGGATCACTTCCCTCACCAGTTCTACCAGCAGGTATAAATGGACAGACTATGGACAGACTAACAGGCCCAGTTTTCTTTTCTCCCCATCCAGAGATTCTTCTCTTGCCATCCCCCTCTGCATTCCCAGTGGCTCCTGAGCCATGACGTAGTGTGGACGTTTTGTTCCTGTTCTTGGGTTTGTGTGTTGTTTCAATGTACATGCTACCAGTGCTTTATAGTATACAACCTGTCATTGACACTGGCCTACCAGACTATTAACATCCTGCATTTGCAGAAAAGCATGAAAGACATGATTGATCTTATTCTTTTCTCAGGGCTTGAGTTTCACATCAGAATAATATGGGTTTACTTATTCCCCATAGTGAACCAGCATTCCAGGTCTGTTTCTCATGCCATGGACAACATTTATGTGTTGTATTGTGTGCTGGACGGTGTTCATACAGTACAAGTCATTTCTCATTTATCTTCTCTAATTCAGATCCATCTGTTGGTGGCAAGTGGTGAGGGGTCTCAGAGCGCTCCCGGGGATTATTTCAGACATAGACCTGGCTTTGACTCACATCTGTCACTTGTATTTTCAAAGCTCCTTCACAGACTATTACCAATTACCATAACAGTACATGCAAGATGAGAAATAAAATGGTAACAGTTTATTTTTAATGTATTTTATGCAACCACACAATATTTGTCCTACTTTTACGGTGCCTGTTCTCATTGATTCAGTGTTGTGTTCTCACTCTACACCATGATCATAGAGGGAACCATCACAGCAGAGCACATGTCCGGTGATGGTGAATTCCAACACGTACAGCATGGATCAGTAACATTTATCTTACATTTTAGTCATTTAGCAGACACTCTTATCCAGAGCGACTTACAATTAGTGCCTTCATCTTAAGATACCTACTTGAGACAACAACACATCACAATCATATCAAGTACATTTACCCTCAAAAAAGTATTTATCAGCAAAGCCAGCGCTAGTTGGAATCGGTAGGGGGGTGTCTGATGTACCATGAGAGTTATTTAAGATACTCTTAACACAGAAATTACATTTTCAGGTTGCATTATTCAAAAATATCATTAGTTATGAGGTCCAAATAAGTGTGACTGAATAAAGTGTGGAAGTACTACAGTAGTCTGGATCTGGCATTCTATTGGCTCTGTCTGGACCCTTGCATTTTCAGTAACTCAATGAAGCAACTATTGGCCTGTGCAGCAGTGCTAATAGATCCACAGCTAGAGCTGGGAGACCAGAGCACGACAACGCCAATGTCTGTGGGTCTAGGATCAGACGTTACACTGAAGTCTTAACTGGTCACATGGCACTTATCTCAAAGAGGCTTATCATTAACCTTTGCATACTGGACAAATTCCCTGCCCACTTCTCTCATTGTCTCTGCCTAATTATCCCCAAGTTTAATTGGCTAAATAAATCACAGCCAGGCCTTAACAACTTCTGTGTCGGGGACAAGTCTGGAACTCAATGGGCAGTGTGAATCAAATCACCCAGGTAATTAAAACGTAATGGTGAAACATAGCTAGGTCACTTCACCACAATTGTCTTAGTTTATCATGGAGTTGCTAGTGGCAGTAGAATGCTAACTCGCGCATATATTGTTTACATGTTTTGTATAGAGAACCGGCATTCATATTCTTATAACATAGTTGTAATGGAGTATCAAGTATGGTTCCCAAAAGGGTGCCATGTACACCCTTTGTATTGTCCATGCAAACTCAAAAGGTTACAGGCAGCAGTTTGATTACACCATGGGTTGGTTCACAAGGTACAAAAGGTTTTTGAATTGCAGGTGTAATGGTAGTCAAGTCTGCCATTGAAGTCCCCCTATTGGGTGGTAAAAATGTTGTCAGGCAGAACCTAACATATCTGTGGTGGATTGGAAGCATGGCACCCATCCCATTTCATGGTGCTATGGTGTAAAACGTTCTAAGCGGCCAATTCACGAGGATTCGCGGCTCAGGTTAGACACAATCTGAGGTGCACCTCTGAAATAAATGGTGAGATCGGTCACAGATAAAAACCATGTTTAATAAAGGCACTGTGTTGTCAGCTCATAACCAGAGAGTGTTTTCTTTTTCACACCATGCCGCTTGATCATGGGGATTTTTGTGCTCTTTGCTTATTAAGATTTTCTATGAAATAGTATTTTCTCTCTCTTTGTGAGGTAGGAAGTCCAATGCAGTGGGTCTCAGCATGGGTCTCTCCTTCTGTGGGGAAGGTATGTCCTACTAGAGAGTTTGACACATTCTTTACCAACTATCTCTTGCTGATAGAAACCAATGAATAGAAAATCAGAAGCTATTTGTTGTCCAGCAGAGAACAGTGAGGGACGGAGGAGGCTATTTTAATTCATGTAATACGTTATTGACTTTGACCCCTTGGGAGCACCGTTTGAGGACACTGGTGATCCCTTTTGACTTACATTTCAGTTCTGCCATGAGACAATCAGAATACGCCTATCTACTTTCATTC
The DNA here is from genome assembly GCF_029448725.1 of Salvelinus fontinalis. Lineage (NCBI taxonomy): Eukaryota > Metazoa > Chordata > Actinopteri > Salmoniformes > Salmonidae > Salvelinus > Salvelinus fontinalis. Next base: position 24,848,529 of record NC_074684.1, on the reverse strand, counting down.
TTTCACCTTCCTTTTCATCTGTTTAAGAATTTGAAATCAATTTGAAACATTTCTCGTTTAAGGGTGAAACAAATTGCTTTCAGAGCCCATATAGGCGTATCTACTGCTTTGGCTTTGATTTATGCTCTAGTTTTCTGTGCATCTCAGACAGATCAGGACATAAAACGCAAATACACATACTTCTACAATTATTATTCAAACACAAATACCATTTAAATGTGTCATGACAGCTTTGTAGTTCTCTCAAATGCATCCTTTAATTTGTCTACCAACGTAATTACTGATTCCATTCCATTTTTTTAAATGACAGTGAAATCCAACCTCGAGAGATCTCTAATGTATCCACCTAAACTTTACATTTTCTAAAACAACATTTACAGTAGCCTACATTTTCTTTGGAAAACTGCCATGTTAACTAGTATAAGCATTTTGTCTGGATAAGCTACAACTCAAGGCAAATGATGCCAGGTTTGTTATAAATATATTTTTCAAAACAAGGGGGTAGAGTAGATCTGTATTATAGCTGAGCTATTATTGAAGAATGCACATATGGAATATCACTAGTGGACAGCTATTACCCTGCCAATACCCAGTGCAGAATGACATTTGTGACTATGTAGATTGCCACTGTCAAAAGCCCATGTCAAAGTTTGTTTAAATTATACTAAATAGGTGTTGCTAAGCAAAAGACAGAGAAAGGAATCATGAACCACATTTGCAAAACAATGAACATAATGCAACAGATTTGGCTGTCATTTAAAAGGCTTTGCATAATTACGCTCCCATTGAATAATTCTCCATAATTGCACATGCACTAATGCTCACCAAGAACAGCACACTATTCACTAAACCAGAATTGTGTTTGTCTTTAATTGCTGTCCGTTCTTTTTAAACCCATCTTCAAAGGTCAAGTTTATTTAAATATATTATATTGTGTTTTCATATATTTTGCATGTGACGTTGTATAATAAAATGTTTGAAATAATATAAAATTAAGCTAATAGTAAAGAAGGAGTTCAAGGTGGAGAAAGGTGCCAATTCAGCTGTTCTCCCATAAGCAGTGTTCATTAATATTTTCAATGGTGATTCATGTGTCCTTTCTCCCCATCCCATCCAGGTAACACTGAATGTGTGTGTGCTCATTTGGCCAGAAGAATATGTTTAGTTAAATAAAGGTTAAATAAAATAAATCTCCAGTCAGAGTCTGGGAGCCCCACTGTGCCCACAGGGTCAGATGAGGTGTTTTCTAACCCATTGTTGTCAATTTCACATTTCTGTCTTGAAAACGTAAAAGAAAGCAGACGTGAGTGTTTTTAAAAATCCCATTTCTTCTTGGAAGTGTGGCCACCTAAAGGTAAACAGTGGACAGGAGGGCATGGGGTCAGCTGTGTGTCTGGACCGAGCCTCTCCCCATAAACTGAGGATGTCAGAGGCCTGGCTCGGCCCTGTCTGGAGCTCTGAGAGGGGCTGAGCCACTGTGGCACCTGGGCTGACTGTCTGACACCCCGTCAAGCTCCGGGGCAGGGATTGTCATGGAGTAGAGCTGCCTCCTGAGTCCCCATCCCCGTTTAGCATGCAGGGTTGGTACAGAAGGGCTCATGTTCTCGAGGCACCTCCAGTCCGAGGACGGGCGGCTTTGGAGAGCTAAATGTCTGGCCAAATGAACCCATAATCCCTTGCAACCGTTCAAAATGTATGGGCAGAGAGAGGACAGGGGTCTGCCGGTGGCTCAAGGGGGGTGCCTGGACCTTCTGGAACAGCATATCAGCAATCTCATCTGTTGCCCTGCAGGTAGCCTCCCACCCAGCCTCAGCACTGGAGACACGCAGAGCTGAAATAGCATAGAATATGTCCCCTCAGCGTGCCCCTGAGGAAACAAAGCACAATGTCACCAAGTTAGTTTCAGGATCAGAGTTATGAAGATCAGTACAAAGAGTGGACTGCGGGAACTAGGTGTGGGGGTTGTTACAAAGTCATATCAACAATATCAAGGTTCACATAGGGAGATGTTGAATTAACAGAAAGGAATGTATAACTTCTCTCTTTTGTTACTCACAATAAACTACTTGAATTGAGATTTTTCAAACAACCTCCACAGTCTTTTATTTCTTGCAGTCTTTTACATACAGTACAATGCCAAGCTCACACTATCTGACCTGATTGAGCTGGAGGTTGTTAAGTATTGGCAGATTCTAAACAGACTGCCTTTTCAAGGTCACAGTGAATCATAAACAGTTTGAGTATTTTACTTTATGCGTATGTATTGGATTCAATGACTTCTCCCAGAGCATTCTCAACTATTATGTTGACGGAGGCATTGAATTTGTCCTTGAGACATACAGAGGCTATTGAATCTCTTTTTTTTTATCCAGTTCAGAAATTTTAAGAAAATTATAATTTTGATGCTGCATTTTCAGATGTCTTTTATCCCTTTGTGAACAAAAAGTCTTACACCGTTTATGTAACTCACTTTGATAGCAACGTATGATCACATTGGGACCATGATACACCGCAGGCCATTTTGAAGTTCACATCTATATCTACTGATTTAAACCCCAGACCGTTTAGCTTGTATAAATATCTGTGTTCGGAGAAAATGACCCAGCTGATTGGGAGCTCCCGTTTGAGGGAGATTAAGGTTGCTTGTGTATGTATCAGCTTAAAACAGGGGACATGACAAGCACCCAAACATTACCTTTTCACATCCCTAGTGGGCCTGATTGTCCTGCAAATCACCAACATGGGCAAGAGCATGTCCTGCCAGGAGCTTAGAGGCTCAGTAAGACCTGCATGACCAAGACACTTGATGACTTCTTAAAAGCAGAACAAGGCGTAGAAGAGAGAGAATGTCTGGCTCATCACCCCCTCAATAAGGCACCAGATGTCTCCCAGGCCAGCACTGTTCCCATGGCATTTGATTAAACCATCATGTTACAAGGATGACTTTCGGTGAGAATATTGTAAATTCAATGGTTTCTGATATATCTGATATATAACCATCCCTGTCACTGTAAGATTTAGTGCATGATATTATGCATTAAAACTTTACGGTTTCATTTCGATGATATAAGATGATTACCAGTTAATAATAGCAATAAGGCACCTCAGCGTTTGTGGTATATGGCATACAATTGAAGTCAGAAGTTTACATACACCTTAGACAAATACATTTAAACTCAGTTTTTCACAATTCCTGACATTAAATCCAAGTAAAAATTCCCTGTCTTAGGTCAGTTAGGATCACCACTCTATTTTAAGAATGTGAAATGTCAGGATAATAGTAGAGAGAATGATCGTTTTCAGCTTTTGTTTCTTTCATCACATTCCCTGTGGGTCAGAAGTTTACATACATTCAATTAGTATTTGGTAGCATTGCCTTTAAATTTCTTAACTAGGGTCAAACGTTTTGGGTAGCCTTCCACAAGCTTCCCACAATAAGTTGGGTGAATTTTGTCCCATTCCTCCTGACAGAGCTGGTGTAACTGAGTCAGGTTTGTAGGCCTCAATGCTTGCACACTCTTTTTCAGTTATGCCCACACATTCTCTATAGGATTGAGGTCAGGGCTTTGTGATGGCCACTCCAATACCTTGACTTTGTTGTCCTTAAGCCATTTTGCCACAACTTTTGAAGTATGCTTGGGGTCATTGTCCATTTGGAAGACCCATTTGCGACCAAGCTTTAACTTCCTGACTGATGTCTTGAGATGTTGCTTCAATATAATCAACATACTTTTCCTTCCTCATGATGCCTTCTGTTTTTGTGACGTGCACCAGTCCCTCCTGCAGCAAAGCACCCCCACAGCAGGATGCTGCCCCCCCCCCCCCTTGTCCTTCACAGTTGGGATGGTGTTCTTCGGCTTGCAAGCCTCACCCTTTTTCCTCCAAACATAACGAGGGTCATAATGGCCAAACAGTTCTATTTTTGTTTCATCAGACCAGAGGACATATCTCCAAAAAGTACAATCTTTGTCCCCATGTGCAGTTGCAAACCATAGTCTGCCTTTTTATGGCGGTTTTGGAGCAGTGGCTTCTTCCTTGCTGAGCGGCCTTTCAGGTTATGTCGATACGGGACTCGTTTTACTGTGGATATAGATACTTTGTACCTGTTCCACCAACCTCTTCACAAGGTCCTTTGCTGTTGTTCTGGGATTGATTTGCACTTTTCGCATCAAAGTACGTTAATCTCTAGGAGACAGAACGCGTCTCCTTCCTGAGTGGTATGACGGCTGCGTGGACCCATGGTGTTTATACTTACGTACTATTGTTTGTACAGATGAACGAGGTACCTTCAGGCGTTTGGAAATTGCTCCCAAGGATGAGCCAAACTTGTGGAGGTCTACATTTTTTTCTGAGGTCTTGGCTGATTTCTTTTGATTTTCCCATGATGTCAAGCATAGAGGCACTGAGTTTGAATTTAGGCCTTGAAATACATCCACAGATACACCTCCAATTGACTCAAATTATGTAAATGTGCCTTTCAGAAGCTTCTAATGCCATGACATAATTTTCTGGAATTTTTCGAGCCGTTTAAAGGCACAGTCAACTTAGTGTATGTTAACTTCTAACCCACTGGAATTGTGATACAGTGAATTTTAAGTGAAATAATCTGTCTGTAAACAATTGTTTGAAAAATGATCTGTGTCATGCACAAAGTAGATGTCCTAACCAACTTACCAAAACTATAGTTTGTTAACAAGACATTTGTGGAGTGGTTGAAAAACAAGTTTTAATGACTACAACCTAAGTGTATGTAAACTTCCGATTTCAAGCTAAGGGCTGTGTCCAGGCACTCCACGATGCGTCCTGCCTAAAACAGCCCTTAGTCGTGGTATATTGGCCATATACCCCCCCCCCCCCCCCCCCCCCCCATGCCTTATTGCTATTATAAACTGGTTACCAATGTAATTAGAGCAGTAAAAATACATGTTTTGTCATACCTGCCTTATACGGTCTGATATACAACGGCTGTCAGAAAATCAGCCTTCAGGGCTCAAACCACCCAGTTTACAATGATGCTTATAACATGATCATACACAGGAAGACATGCCAGGAAGACAAAAAGCTTGACACATATTTAATGCACCAACTTGCCCACAGCACACATCTAACAAGCACCGGCAAGCACTCAGCCTCTGCACTGGTATCAGATCAAAGCATGGGATACTCTTCAGGCCAGCCGTCATGTTTTTTCCTGTATACATTATCTAATGAGAGAGGCCAAAACACACAATTACAAGTCAGCCTACATACCACTGCTTTATAGAGCTAAACTGCCGTGCTGCATGCCACATTTCAAGTACCAATGTGGAATGGCACGTTAGCCTCTCCACACTGTCCTCATCAGTGAGGAGAGGAAGAAGCTCCACTACTGGAGGTGGTAGACCACTTGGCAGCGGATGATTAGTCATTTTTATATCCCCTGCTGTCGGGGAGTAATTCAAATGCATGCAAGCTGCACCCGTTTCTATTAGTCATTTATCCATAAACTCCAATAATAATCCTGCTTTAAAGGGATGTGACTTTGAAATATTCATGGTAGATTAATGAAATGCCTGTTTGTGTCTAATTTAAAGCCCATGACACTGTTATGCACTTTGGCTGAACCCAAAGATACTCAATAAGTCGTTTTACTTTGGGTCTGTATCAGGGAGATCAGTTTGTGTGTTTATTTGTGGGGTGTGTTTGTGTGTTGTGCTTGTTTGAACTAAAGTTCAACCCCACAATTATAGTAACAAACAACCTCAGCATAGTGGGGGTGATGTTGATGAAATTAGATCTACTATTGCAGTCATGGTCTTTAGCTCTTTGGTGACTAACATCATTGCTTGTTATTTCAACTTAGTTAAAAGTTAAAAGTGCACCACAAAAATGGTGTGAGTAGAAAAAAGATCAAAAGAACAACAAAAAGCTTGTATTTTCCTTTGGTTATAGTAGGTTATACACCTCACAGTGCATACTACATCAATAGCTCATCTTCAAAGTCGGAATATGTTGAATATGCTTGTAACAAAAGCCTGTTGGTTGAAAGAACTACATGCTACATGCAATGTCTCCTTTCCTTTCTGTATGTCAACATAAAAAGTCACATGAAGCACATACCAAACGATCAAACCTGTAAAAGAAGAAACAATGTAAGTAACACACACACATGTGCGTGCACGTACGTAGGCACACACATCAACATCTGAAGTGATTTACAAATCACCTTTGCAGATTAGTGAGGGGATTGAGTCTTCCCTTCACCAGCTGCAGGTCTGGGGCCTTCCTGTTCTTGTTGCTGTAGCAGTACAGGCTCGGTGCGCTGCAGGAGGCTGTAGCCACACTGTGCTGTTTGTTAGTGTACGGCATCTGTTCTGTGTGTCACAGAGACACCCCTGGCACAGGCCCCTTTCTCACAGCCACAACGCAACACAGCTACACTATATATACAAAAGTATGTAGACACCCCTTCAAATGAGTGGATTCGGCAATTTAACCCACACCCGTTGCTGACCAGAGTATAAAATTGAGCACACAGCCATGCAATCTCCATAGACACACATTTGCAGTAGAATGCCCCGTACTGAAGAGCTCAGTGACTTTCAAAGTGGCACTGTCAAAGGATGCCACCTTTCCATTACATTTACATTTAAGTCATTTAGCAGACGCTCTTATCCAGAGCGACTTACAAATTGGAAAGTTCATACATATTCATCCTGGTCCCCCCGTGGGAATTGAACCCTGGTCCCCCCGTGGGAATTGAACCCACAATCCTGGCGTTGCAAGCGCCATGCTCTACCAACTGAGCCACACGGGACCACGAGTCAGTTTGTCCCGCTTGAGTTGCACAGGTCAACTGTAAGTGCTGTTATTCTGAAGTGGAAACGTCTAGGAGCAACGACATCTCAGCCGCGAAGTGATAGGCCACACAAGCTCACAGAACGGGACAACCAAGTGCTGAAGCACATACCGCGTAAAAATCATCTGTCCTTGGTTGCAACACTCACTACCGAGTTCCAAACTGCCTCTGGAAGCAAAGTCAGCACAATAACTGTTCGTCGGGAGATTCATGAAATGGGTTTCCATGGCCGAGCAGCCGAACACAAGCCTAAGATCACCATGAGCAATACCAAGCGTTGGCTGGAGTGGTGTAAAGCTCGCCGCCATTAGACTGGAGCAGTGGAAACGCTTTTTCTGGAGTGATGAATCACCATCTGGCAGTCCAACAGACGCTATGACCCAATGCATAGTGCCAACTGTAAAGTTTAGCGAAGGAGGAGTAATGGTCTGGGTCTGTTTTTCATGGTTCGGGCTAGGCACACTAGCTACAGTGAAGAGAAATCTAAACGCTACAGTACAATGACATTGTAGACAATTCTGTGCTTCCAACTTAATGGCAACAGTTTGGGGCAGGCCCTTTCCTGTTTCAGCATGAGAATTCCCCCGTGCACAAAGCGAGGTCCATACAGAAATGGTTTGTCGAGATTGATGTGGAAAAACTTGACTGTCTTGCACAGAGCCCTGACCTCAACCTCATCGAACACCTTTGGGATTAATTGGAACACCAACTGCGGCGAGCCAGGCCTGATCGCCCAACATCAATGCCCGACCGTACTAATGTTCTTGTGGCTGAATGGGAGCAAGTCCCCGCAGCAATGTTCCAACATGTAGTGGAAAGCCTTCCCTGTTCAGTGGAGGCTGTTATAGCAGCAAAGGGGGGACCAACTCCATATTAATTCACATGATTTTGGAATGACATGTTTGACAAGCAGCTGTCCACATACTTTTCATGTAGTGTATGTGCCATTGCAGCAAGTCACCTCTCCAGGCCTTCCACCAGACAACAATAGAGAAAAGGGGGGAAATGAGGAAGGAGAGAGAGAGTGGGAGAAGGAGAGAGAGAAGGCGAGAGAGAGAGCAAGAGAGGTAGGAAAGGAGAGTGACAGTGAGAATGAGAATGCGCTAGAGAGTTCTATTGATCAGGTTCTACTGAGCTATTGATCACTGGAATTAAGCTCTTTTGTGCCCATTCGTACTTTTAAAAACAAACAGTCTGTGGTTTTAATTGATAACTGCATGTGACTCTTAAATGCTGCCTATTCCTGAACGTCTTACTGACTGTTTTACCGACTGTGCATTTTTGACTGTTGTTTGTATCATATTGTTGAACCTATTTGTGTGTTATACGTGCTGCGCCCTCTCCCTGACAGGTCGTCATTGTAAATAAGAATTTAGTCTTAATGGGTTGATGGGTTGATGCTAATGGGATGTGCTATATTATGGGCGGAATACACTGGTATAGACTTCACCGTGAAATGCTTGCTTAATGCTTCCTAACGATGCAGAGTATAACCATGATAATACAAATGTAATTAAAATAGTATCACAAAAGGAATAAAATGTATGCACAGGAATGGAGCTTTAGACAGGGCGTACCAGTACCACATAAATGTACAGACGTACTAGGTATTTGAGGTAGAGTCAATGCATTTGGAAAGTATTCAGACACTTTGACTGTTTCCACATTTTGTTACCTTACAGACTTTCTAAAAAATATATATATTTTTTAATTCTCCCTCAATCGAAACACAATACCCCATATTGACAAAGCAAAAACAGGTTTTTAGAAATGTGTGCAAATTTATTAAAAAACAACTGAAATATCACACACATACATATTCAGACCCTCATCTTATCTATGAACATAGACAGGGCTCTAACTCCTCTAGCTCCACAATGAGATAGCCAGCCTGCCAGCTTAGTGGAGTCTGCCACTAGCACAGTCAGTGTAGTCAGCTCAGCTATTCCCATCTAGGGTGGGCAAACTAAATATGGCGGTGTTCACCTTAGCAATCTCACTGGAATAAAGACCTCCTCCATTCCTGTCATTATTGAAAGAGATTGTGATCTCATATCTCAAAATAGGGCTACTTAATGTTAGATCCCTCACTTCCAATGCAGTTATAGTCAATGAACTAATCACTGATCATAATCTTGATGTGATTGGCCTGACTGAAACATGGCTTAAACCAGATTAATTTACTGTGTTAAATGACGCCTCTCCTCCTGGTTACACTAGTGACCATATCCCCCACGCATCCTGCAAAGGTGGATGTGTTGCTAACATTTACAATAGCAAATTTCAATTTACTCAACAACAAAAAAATACTCAGTTTTTGCCTTTTGAGCTTCTAGTCATGAAATCTAATCAACCTACTCAATCACTTTATATAGCTACTGTTTACAGGCCTCCTTTTCCTCACTGAGTTCCCTGAATTCCTATCGGACCTTGTAGTCATGGCAGATAATATTCACAATTTTTGTGACTTTAATATTCACATGGAAAAGTCCACAGGCCCACTCCAAAAGGCTTTTGGAGCCATCATCGACTCAGTGGGTTTTGTCCAACATGTCTCCGGACCTACTCACTGTCACAGTCACACTCCTGACCTAGTTTTGTCCCGTGGATGTCTTAATGTTTTTCCTCTTAATCCTGGACTATTGGACCACCATTTTATTATGTTTGCAATCGCAACAAATAATCTGCTCAGACCACAACCAAGGATCATCAAAAGCCGTGCTATAAATTCTCGGACAACCCAAAGATTCGTAGATGCCCTTCCAGACTCCCTCCACCTACCCAAGGATGTCAGAGTACAACAATTGGTTAACCACCTAACTGAGGAACTTAATTTAACCTTGAATAATACTCTAGATACAGTCACACCCCAAAAAAACAAAAAACATTTGTCATAAGAAACGAGCTCCCTGGTATACAGAAAATACCCGAGCCCTGAAGCAAGCTTCCAGAAAATTGGAACAGAAATGGCACTACACCAAACTGGAAGTCTTCCGACTAGCTTGGAAAGACAGTATCGTGCAGTATCGAAGAGCCCTCACTGCTGCTCGATAATCCTATTTTTCCAACTTAATTGAGGAGAATAAGAACCATTCTCAAATTATTTTTGATACTGTCGCAAAGCTAACTAAAAAGCAGCATTCCCCAAGAGAGGATGGCTTTCACTTCAGCAGTGATAAATTAATGAACTTCTTTGATGAAAAGATCATGATCATTAGAAAGCAAATTACGGACTCCTCTTTAAATCTACATATTTCTCCAAACGTCAGTTGGCCTGAGTATGCACAACACTGTGAGGACCTAGGATCAAGGGAGACACTCAAGTTTTTTAATACTATATCTCTTCACACATTGATGAAAATAATCATGGCCTCTAAACCTTCAAGCTACATACTGGACCCTTTTCTGACTAAACTACTGAAAGAGCTGCTTCCTGTGCTTGGCCCTCCTATGTTGAACATAATAAACGGCTCTCTATCCACCGGATGTGTACCACACTCACTAAAAGTGGCAGTAATAAAGCCTCTCTTGAAAAAGCCAAACCTTGACACAGAAATAAAAAAAAACTATCAGCCTATATCAAATCTCACATTCCTCTCAACATTTTTTGAAAAAGCTGTTGCGCAGCAACTCACTGCCTTTCCGAAGACTAGCAATGTATACGAAACGCTTCAGTCTGGTTTGAGATCCCATCACTGCACTGAGACTGCACTCGTGAAGGTGGTAAATTACCTTTCAATGGCGTCAGACCAAGGCTTTGCATCTGTCCTCGTGCTACTAGAGCTTAGTGCTGCCTTTGATACCATCGATCACCACATTCTTTTGGAGAGATTGGAAACCCAAATTGGTCTACACGGACAAGTTCTGGCCTGGTTTAGATCTTATCTGTCGGAAAGATATCAGTTTGTCTCTGTGGGAGGTTTGTCATCTGAAAAATCCACTGTAAATGTCGGTGTTCCTCTAGGTTGCTTTTTAGGACCTCAATTGTTTTCACTATATATTTTACCTCTTGGTGATATCATTAGGAAACCTACTGTTAACTTTCACTGCTATGCAGACAATACACAGCTGTACATTTCTATGAAACATGGTGAAGCCCCAAAATTGCCCTCCCTGTAAGCCTGTGTTTCAGACATAAGGAAGTGTATGGAGGCAACATTTTTACTTTTAGACAAAACAGAGATGCTAATTCTAGGTCCCAAGAAACAAAGAGATCTTCTGTTGGATCTGACAATAAATCTTGATGGTTGTACAGTCGTCTCAAATAAAACTGTAAAGGCCCTTGGCGTTACTCTGGACCCTGATCTACTGTTTCAAGGACAGCTTTTTTCCATCTACGTAAAATTGCAAAAATCTGAAAAATGTTGTCCAAAAATGATGCAGAAAAATGAATCCATGCTTTTGTCACTTCTATATTAAACTACTGCAATGCTCTACTTTCTGGCTACTCGGATAAAGCACTAAATAAACTTCAGTTAGGGCTAAACACGGCTGCTAGTATCTAGCCTCTCTACACTGGCTTCCTGTTAAGGCTAGGCTGATTTCAATGTTTTACTGCTGACCTACAAAGCATTACATGGGTTTGCTCCTATCTATCTTGAACGGTGAACGGAAAGGCACTGGAGCGACTAACCACCTTTGCTGTCTCTGCCTGGCCGGTTCCTCTCTCTCCACTGGGATTCTCTACCTCTAACCCTATTACGGGGGCTGAGTCACTGGCTTACTGGTGCTCTTCCATGCCGTCCCTAGGAGGGGTGCGTCACTTGAGTGGGTTGAGTCTGACGTGATCTTCCTGTCCGGGTTGGCGCACCCCTCGAGTTTGTGCCGTGGGGGAGATCTTCGTGGGCTATACTCGGATTTGTCTTAGGGTAGTAAGTTGGTGGTTGAAGATATCCCTCTAGTGGTGTGGGAGCTGTGCTTTGGCAAAGTGGGTGGGGTTACATCCTCCCTAGTTGGCCCTGTCCGGTGGTATAGTCGGATGGGCCACCGCGTCTCCCGACCCCTTCTGTCTCAGCTTCCAGTAATTATTCTGCAATAGTTTCTGTGGCAGGGGGTTGGGTCAGTCTGTTATATCTGGAAAATGTCTCCTGTCTTATCCGGTGTGAATTTAAGTATGCTCCCTCTAATTCTCTCTTTCTCACTCCTTCTTTCTCATTCTTTTCTCTCAGAGGACCTGAGCCCTAGGACCATGCCTCAGGACTACCTGGCCTGATGACTCCTTGCTGTCTCCAGTCCACCTGGTCATGCTGCTGCATTTTTGAACTGTTCTGCCTGCGGCTATGGAACCCTGACCTGTTCACCAGACATACTACCTTGTCCCGCACCTGCTGTTTTCAACTCTCTCTCTCTACCGCACCTGCTGTCTCTAACTGTGAATGATCGGCTATGAAAAGCCAACTGACATTTACTCCTGAGGTGCTGACCTGTTGCACCCTCTACAACCACTGTGATTATTATTATTTGACCATGCTAGTCATCTATGAACGTTTGAACATCTTGGTCATGTACTGTTATAATCTCCACCCCTCAGAGCCTGGTTCCTCTCTAGGTTTCTTCCTAGGTTCCTGCCTTTCTAAGGAGTTTTTCTGAAGCATCGTGCTTCTACGTCTGCATTGCTTGCTGTTTGGGGTTTTAGGCTGGGTTTCTGTATAGCACTTTGTGACATCGGCTGATGTAAAAAGGGATTTATAAATAAAGTTGATTGATTGATTGACTTTCCTCAGTACTTTGTTGAAGCACCTTTGGCAGCAATTACAGCCTTGAGTCTTCTTGGGTATGACGCTACAAGCTTGGCACACTTGTATTTGAGGATTTTCTCCCATTATTTCATGCAGATCCTCTCAAGCTCTGTCTGGTTGGATGGGGAGTGTCTCTGCACAGCTATTTTCAGGGCTTTCCAGAGATGTTCAAGTCAGGGTTCTGGCTGGGCCACTAAAGGACATTCAGAGACTTGTCCCAACGCCACTCCTGCGTTGTCTTGGCCGTGTGCTTGGGGTCGTTGACCTTTTGGAAGGTGAACCTTCGCCGCAGTTTGAGGTCCTGAGCACTCTGGAGCAGGATCATCAGACCAGAGAATCTCCAAGCAGGCTGCCATATGTCTTTTACTGAGGAGTGGCTTCCATCTGGCCACTCTACCATAAAGGCCAGATTTGTGGAGTGCTGCAGAGATGGTAGTCCTTCTGGAAGGTTCTCCCATCTCCACAGAGAAACTCTGGAGCTCTGAAAGAGTGACCGTGGGGTTCTTGGTCACCTCCCTGACCAAGGCCCTTTTCTCCCAATTTGCTCTGACATGCACTGTCAACTGTGGGATCTTACTTAGACACTGTGTGCCTTTCCAAATCATGTCCAATTAATTGAATTTACAACAGGTGGATTCCAATCAAGTTTTAGAAAAATCTCAAGGGTGATCAATGGAAACAGGATGCACTTGAGCTCAATTTTTAGTCTCATAGCAAAGGGTCTGAATACGTACTGTATGTAAATAAGGTATTTCTGTTTTTATTTTTAATACATTTGCAAAATGTAAAATAAAGCTGTTTTCGCTTTGTCATTATGGGGTATTGTGTGTAGATTAATGAGGAATTGTTTTTATTTAATCCATTTTAGAATAAGGCTGTAACGAAACAAAATGTGGAAAAGGGGAAGGGGTCTTCATAATTTCCGAATGCACTGTATGTACATGAAGGCAGGGTAAAGTGACTAGGCATCAGGATAGATAATAATGAGAGTAAAATAAAGAACAGAGCAGTAGCAGCAAGACGTGTGTGTGTGTGTGTGTGTGTGTGTGTGTGTGTGTGTGTGTGTGTGTGTGTGTTGAAGATGACAGACAGTGACCCATGGACGGACAGTAACACATTAAATACCGCCTTGCACACTCTTGCCTACATCTAGCTTATCTAGGGTGTAATCATTAGTTGCAAATGAGAGTTTCTATTGGACAAATTCAGGTATTTTTATTCCCGTTTAGGTTGCTTCTGTTTAAGAAATGTTTTTCAACAGAATCGGCGGAATGAATATACCCCTGATCATGCATAAACACAGTTCACTTTCATAGCAGCCACGTTGTATTCCTTCTCACCTCTGTGCACTCTCCTCCTCCATTTATATATTTCCCTTCGTTTGTGGACTTCAATGAACAACACATCAGCTGTATGTGAACAGGTGAAAAAACCTTTCCAAGCCAAACCATGTCATAACTGCTACACACAGCCTACGTCATTGTCCCCATATTAGCTAAAGTAATGTCCTAGTCAACATAGCTAATAGAACTAATGCATTAGTAAACCTGCTACAATCATGCAGTAATGTTACAGTGTATAGTCAGTAAGCAGTTACACCGGCGGGCCCCGTGGCAATAAATGAATAAAACCAAAAGCTTACCTTGACTTGGAAGAGTTCTAGTGTTTTGTTGGATAGTCATAGCCAGATAGCTAACATAGCATCCCTCTGTTTGAGCTGGGTGTTTAAGTAACTAAACTAGCCGCCTGCATTTTTTAGCTAAGTAAGTGAAACTGAAAAAAAATGACAAAATCTCTGTCTCATTCGCTCGGTCTCTCTCTTGCTTCTCCTTCATTTTTGAAGAAATTAGTTTGTTGAAAACTGTTAAACTATTATATTTCTCCCTCTTTGAGTTAACTACTCATGACATTTTATGCACTGCAGTGCTAGTTAGCTCTGTAGTTTATACTTTCAGTATTAGATTCATTCTCTGATCCTTTGATTGGGTGGACAACATGTCAGTTCATGCTGCAAGAGCTCTGAAAGGTTGGAGGACGTCCTCCGGAAGTTGTCATAATTACTGTTTATGTCTATGGAAGGGGGTGAGAACCAAGAGCACCCTAGGTTTTGAAGTCAACGTATCAAGAGGAACACGGAAGCTAGCTGTCCTCTGGCTACATCATGGTGCTACCCTACAGAGTGCTGTTGAGGCTAGTGTAGACCTTCACTGCAAAACAGTGTGTTTTAATTATTTGGTGATGTGAATATATTTTGTATAGTTTTATCTAAAAATGAGAACTTTTTCAATGTTTTACAATTTTTATTAAATTCACTGAGGAGGATGGGCCTCCCCTTCTTTCTCTGAGGAGCCTCCACTGGTGTGTGGAACGTATGTTGTGTATGTGGATGCGTGTGGGTTTTTTGTGGGAGTGTCAATGTAGTGTGAGTGAGTGAGTTATATATATATATATATATATATATATATATATATATATATATATATATATATATATATATATATATATTGTCTAGTGAGTGTGCGTAGGGTCAGTTCAAGATAGTCGTTGGAAATAGTTCAGGTACCATTAATGAACTATTTAGCAGTCTGGCTAATTAGCAAGTTTATGGCTTGGGAATAGAAACTTGGGTGGCTGGAATCTTTGGCAATTGTTCGGGCCTTCCTTTGACACCGCCTGATATATACGTCCTGGGTGGCAGGGAGTTCAGCCCCAGTGATGTACTGGGCTGTCCGCACCACCCTCTGTAGCACTTTGCGGTCAAGGGCGGTGCATTTGCTAAACCAAGCGGTGATGTAGCCAGTCAAGATGCTCCCTCGATGGTGTAGCTGTAGAACTTTTTGAGGATCCGAGGGCCCATGCTAAATCTTTTCAGCCTCCTGAGGGGGAAATGGTGCAGCCATGCCCTCTTTACGACTGTGTGGGTGTGTGTGGACCATGTTAAGTCCTTAGTGATGTGCCAAGGAACTACTGTATTTAAAATCGGTGTCTATCAAGTGATCTTAGATTCATTGGACAGAGGCAGGTTCCTGCTCAGAATCAGGAATGTATGTCCACCCAGCCCAGCAGACTAGGGATGGGCACACCATCACATCAGATGACCCTTCCCTGCCCGGTGCTCTTCACTGGAGGATGAATATACTCTTTCCACAGATTTTCCCCTCTGCTTTTCGCTCTTCAGCGGTGATTGAGTGTTGCTGGACGGGTGGAAAGCCTGTGCCACAGGAAACATGAAAATCTCAGTTTACACTCCGAGACACGTTCATGTTTCACACCAGAGACTCTTGATGTACCTTGCAGCCATTTTCTCCTCCCTCTCGCTGTCAATGATGCCCCCAAGACTCTAAGATCCACCCTCCATCCTCACTGGCCCTTCATGTCTAGTTCAGATGTACAAAGCATATGTTCACATCTTCCACTGACAAAAAATTCCTCAATCTTTCACTCACTTTATATGGCCTTCTTTACACCATAGAGGCAGCTGTTGTAAAAAAGGAATTGTCTTTATTTAATTCATTTTAGAATAAGGCTGTAATGTAACAAAATGTGGAAAAAGTCTGAATACTTTCCGAATGCACTGTGCTCCAAATTCAGTGTGCTCCAAAAGTACTGGGACAGTGACACATTTTGTTGTTGTTTTGGCTCTGTACTCCAGCTCTTTGGATTTGAAGTCCAGACTGTCAACTTTAATTTGAGTGTATTCTCATACATATCAGGTGAACCGTTTAGAAATTACAGGACTTTTTGTACAGTTTAGGGGACCAATAGTATTGGGACAAATTCACTTATATGTGTGTTAAAGTAATCAATAGTTAAGTATCTGGTCCCATATTCACAGCATGCAATGATTATATCAAGCTTGTGACTCTAAAAACTTGTTGGATGCACATTTTGCTGTTGTTTATGGTTGTGTGTCAGATTATTTTGTGCCCAATAGAAATGAATGGTAAATAATGTGTCATTTTGGAGTCACTTTTATTGTAAGTAAGAATAGAATATGTTTCTAATCACTTTTGACTACTTTAATACACATATAAATTAATTTGTCCCAACACATTTGGCCCCCTAAAATGGGGAGGGGACTTTGTACAAAAAGTGGTGTAATTTCTAAATGGTTCACCCGGTATGATGAATATACCCTCAAATTAAAGCTGACAGTCTGCATTTTTACCTCATAGTCATTGTATCATTTCAAACCCAAAGTGCTGGAGTACGGAGCCAAAACTGTCCCAGTACTTTTGTAGCTCTCTGTCTGTAGCCAATGTAAGGGATTTATCAGAACAACAACAACACAAAAGCAATCCACACCTGTTATACAGTATGTGCTTATAGAGCAGTTTCTGCAGAAGCACATTGTAGCTGCTCTGAGAAGGGTCATGTATCATTTCTGCAGCAGTTTAAACAGGTCTTCCAATTAGCAGTCAGATAAACACAGGCCTAGGGTCAGCCGGGAAGCCTTGTGAATGAAATTGAAGCTGACTGCTTTACAACAGCTCCCAGTGTGAGCCAGATTGATTTATGCACGAGGAAGCCTCCCTGTTCCGTTCTATAGGTCTTCTCACTGGTCCTCCTGCTGCACAGCCCTTTTCCAACACAATCAATAACAATCATCTTTGTCCTTATGCTATGGTAAGCGTTACGTGAGGACACACATTACTGCATTGTTTACTTCATGACTAAGTTGAATGTAGGGTTAGCGGCTTGAAGAAAGTGATTGTAGGCTAAAGATGGTGTGAGGTGTTGGATGTCCCCTCGTCGGTGTGTCTTGTCACAGCAAACGTCAAGGATCCGATAGGTTTGACTGACAGCTTCAGCCTTCTGGAGTTCACATGTCAACTTTGTTTTTATCAAAAAGAATGTATGAGCCGACGTCTCTGTTCTGTCAACCTGAGAATCCTCCCTCTCTTCATCCATCTCCTCACCTCAGATTGTCTGTTACGTTATGTCCTT
Organism: Salvelinus fontinalis; assembly: GCF_029448725.1. NCBI lineage: Eukaryota > Metazoa > Chordata > Actinopteri > Salmoniformes > Salmonidae > Salvelinus > Salvelinus fontinalis. Next base: position 24,831,006 of record NC_074684.1, on the reverse strand, counting down.
CATAGGGCTGAAGTGGAGGGTAGTTTACTATGGACACGAACGCTTGTTATCCTGTCAACACAAATGATGTGCAAAGCAGAGGCATGTAGATGAGCTTCAGGGTCAGGCACGGAACTGACAATAAACACGGTATTGACATTGCGAAGAGGAAGGCCCCGGGAAGAAGATGTGAGCAACTGCCATCCGGTCCTCTATAGGGTTATTGAAATGTGGGCACACAAACAGGCCATTCGATATAGTCCACAATCATCATATCAACAAGAGCATCAGAATGTCAAGGATGTCCAGGCCTGAAAGGCACAAAAGATGTAATGTTTTTATATGTGACTTGCTATGTGTGTATGTGTGTGCCTGTGTGCTTGCACATGTATAAATGTATGTATTTTCCAGGTCACCCTGAAAAAGGACAGTAATATCAATGATCACATCATTAAGAAACAGAGAAACATTCCTCCACGGTAATCTTCAGTCCTTTGAGATTGATTAGTCACATAGTTTATCCTGGAGGTATCTGTCTCCCTGACCCTTCAGCGGTCTCAAGTTGGAACCTAAAAACAAGAATTTCAGAGGACATTCCAAGATTCCAAAAAGTTGAATAGAGGTGAAGATGCCATGGTCAATTCTGTCTGAACATATTTTGTATCTGCAGCTAGATATCCTTAACATTAGGGATGGGCAACTTTGATGAGGGTCGGGCCACAAAAATGTAACTCATCATGTGGGGCCACAGTAGCTTGCGGGTCTGCGTAGCCACATTAATTTGTTGACCCCCTCCCACACACACACATTTTGCCCAGACTTATGCCATGTTAATTTGATATCTGAGTGAGAGTGCAAACAAAATCAATGGGGGCCCCCGGGCAATAATTCGACCATGATTACTACAGGTTTGGATAGCTGGTGAGACTCATTTACCGATCTAAAAAATGTAGACCGATGTGGGCTAATTGAGTGACTGTCAGTGACTGACATAACAAGAGAAACTGCTGATGAACAACCCAATTTCAAAATGTCACCTTGTGTATTCTACTATTCTAACTCTTAACAGAAAGTTGAGACCCCGAATGATGAGTTCCCAAAAAATAAATAACAATAATAATATTTGGGAAATTGATCGGCTGGCATACAAAAGGAGCCAGTTGCCCATCCCTGCTTTACATAATCCTTTCCTTCTTTAAAGCTAGAGGAAATCCATTTCGGTGTCATGAAATGCATGCCAGAACCTCTTTTATCCCACATAACAATGCCTATTTTGGAGATTGTCAGTGCATTTCATTGCAGGCTCATATTGTGCCTGAGGGACAGCAGCTCGTCATATCCTCAACCCACACACCACAGTTCCAATGACTCCAAGAAAACAATGGGTTGCCAAACATTCTGTTGTCACCAAATGGAGTAACTGAAGTGTTTGATTTTAGCTTGATAGGCGATTTTCCCGAGGCAGATAATTCATATTTAACTCGATAGGCTAGAGACAGGCTTTGAGCAAAGTCAAGACGCATAACAATAGAAGCAATTTAAATGTGCAAAACAAAATCATTCAAAAGTGTTTAGATCATAAGTCATCTCCAGTTTGCTTGACTCTAACATTCAATTAAAAATGGCATCTTTTTACCTACTGCTGGCAGGCTCCGATAACCGTTTGGCCTTTGTGAACCTGCCACTCTCATATCCATTACTCAAGCAGAGGGAAGTAGGCCATTTCCAAACTCCCTCGCAAGGGTATGTTCATGCTGCAATTTTCAATTAAAAAAGTTATTGTTTGACAAATATGTGTAACGCTTGTAATTCACCTTTAACTGATTATTCATCATGTGTGTGACCTCTGCCCCCTTCTCTCCTTTCAACTTGCTCCTGAGTGGAATCTAACCGTCTCCGCAAATTATTAGTGGAAGCTCCCCTGGAGAGACTGACATTTTGACCTTTCCATATCCAGTCATATCTTCACATAAACATTCCAATGTACCAGAGAGCAGCATTCCGGTGCTCTCATTACAACACAACACTCCACATAACAAACACGCTAGAGGCACTACCAAGACATAAACATGATGCACAGTCAAATATATTTGCTGGAGACTGGAAGAAAAAAATATCTTCGCATAACAATTACACGTGGTCTGAGGCCGGTTGGACGTACTGCCAAATTCTCTGAAACAACGTTGAAGGCAGCTTATGGTAGTGAATTTAACATTCAATTATCTGGCAGCAGCTCTGTTGGACATCCCTGCAGTCAGCATGCCAATTGCACAGTCCCTCAACTTGAGACATCAGTGGCATTGTGCTGTGTGACAAAACTGCACATTTGAGAGTGGCCTTTTATTGTCCCCAGCACAAGGTGCACCTGTGTAATGACCATGCTGTTTAATCAGATTCTTGATATGCCACACCTGTCAGGTGGATGGATTATCTTGGCAAAGGAGAAATGCCCACTAGCAGGGATGTAAACAAATTTGTTTACAAAATTCTCAAAATTTGAGAGAAATAAGCTTTTTATGCATATGGAACATTTCTGGGAACTTTTGTTTCAGGTCATAAAACATGGGAACACTTTACATGCTGCGTTTAGATTTTTGTTCTAGATAAAAGGTTACTGCTTGAAATGTAAAGATAGTTGTTATTTTCCCTTCAAATTTATCTCAAAGGGGGTTACCAGAAAGAGTATAGTAGGGACTGTCATTCTATTTTGCAACTGATTTGCAATTGTGGAGCTAGGTCAATATTTGCATCTACTGATGTATTCCTTTCTCTCCTGTCTTCCTGTTTGGGAAACGATCAGATGTTGATGTATTTGTTAGCGATGTCACTGGGAGTCTGGCCTGAGTCTGACAGATTATGCTGTGGTTTAGATTAGAAGAAGAGGTCTGGTGTATAACTGCAAAACAAGGAAACCAAAGTTGTTTTCAACAGCCACTGACTGACAGCTACAGTCCCTTCCTAAGAGACATATTCATATTTTCATTTCTGCTGACTAATGTAACACTTTTAGTTGTAGATAATCCCTTTGACGCATATCATATGGATCTACATGGAAAGTCCATTTTACCTGCTTGCTTATGAATGAGGAATTTCCTCTCCGTCCCAAGTCGAGCTATTTATATATATATACACACTCACAGTGTAAAAATTAATGTGCCTCCTTGAAACACCAGAATTATGCTTTTGTGACAGATTATTTCTTTATTCATGTTGACTTTCGATGTGTCCTCATCTTGTAAACTGCTCTAAATTTCTCTGGGAGACCATAAACATTTTGGAAGCCATTCTGCACATTTTAACTGTCAGCCCGCAACCATTCCCACTCATGGCTCCTCATCTATTCCTGCGCAACTCTAAAAATACAACGGGCCATCGGATTCTCAGCCCCTCAAAGACCTGGCGGTGTGGCATGGAGAGGCCGGGAAAAACACCATTAGATAGATTTGAGGAAGACAGATGACCAGCGTCGAGCTGGAGGCAAGGCCACAACAGTGTGTGTGGGGGGACGTATTTGGGCACAGAGATATCCAACTATCAAGGAGCCATTTGGAAGAGGCTGTCACCAGGAGAGAGTGCAATTCCCCGACAGATAGACTGAGGGGGAAGACATTAGTGTGAGAGAGAGCAGGAGAGCAGAGGAGGAGAGCACGGGGGGCTGGGTTTAGGAGGGTTGTGGGAGTGACGCTCCTCTCAAATGGAACACTAGGGACGATTAATACATGACCACCGGCAGGGGGTGAGTGCTGTTGGGAGGGCTGAATGGCCTGGGGTGGTGGGTGGGAGTTAGTACCGCTTATCAGGATTACAGGGACGTTTGGGAAGGCTGGGGCAAGGCCAATTTAACACATGGAGACACACACTCAACACCGGAATCTGCCCCAGATAGGGTAGATCAGTGATTTGTCAATTTTTTTGCTCCATTATCAACACCTCTATGAGTTGTGGCCAGTCTGGAATGGAAATAGGTCCTACAGCTAGGCAGGGTGAATGTTTGGAATCCTCAGTACACACAGACGTCCCCTGATAGGCAAAATAAACTCTTCCCTCACGTATATGCACAAGCACCCATTTTCTCGTCTTGTATATTGGGACAGCTTAGAATGCAAATATCCTGGCTTTCCTGTGTAAACTAACGTGTTTTTCCTCATTCGGCTTTTCATTCCGTTATTTGTTCACTTCAGCTGCCTTAATGCTAATTACTATCACTCTGTTTTACAAGATCCAGCCTTGTTTGTGTTCATCACCTCTTGTTTAGATAGAGGATGTGGTGTGATCCTCATTCTGCACACCAGCTGGAGTTTTGATGAGGCAGCCAGCATCGTTCCCCTCATCCATTCTCAACAGAGTTTTGACAATGAATGGTGTAACCGTTGGACCATATATCTGCGATGTGATCTCGCTCTCTGACGATGTGGAAAGCAGTCATTACTAGGACAAGTGATTTTTCTTTCAGCGAGGTTCCTGGGTCAATTGCTCTCTCTCATTCTATTAGATGGCAGAGTTGGCGGGATTGGAGTCTCGTTGCTAACCTGAGCTCTCCATTCCCACGCGTTCTTTGGTGCTATTGAGACATCCAGTGGCACCCAGTTTGCTCTTCAGCTTTCGAAGCGCATTGTGTTTTACTTTATTGATACTAACAAGACAGCGTTAGGTTTGTGTGCCATCTGAATAGTGCCCTGTGTTTGTCCAGATTTATGTGCTCTCCTCTAAGTGAAAATCCCTGCCCAGTAAAATCTTTAAAACCCCATGCTGTCCTCTTATTGAATAACTGTCAGCTGTCTTTAGATGACAGACTTTAGGGTTTTATTCCTCTACATGGCTATAACGGTTTCATCAGCCACAACTACAGTACAGGCAAATATATAACAGGCAATAAAAAGAGCAATGCTCATCATTTGTGTTAAAGAGGCGAGGCTGTCTGGGAATAGATTAACTGTCTGGGCAATTAAGCATGACATGGCAATTCCATCTAAATGATCAGAGTATTAAAAGATGAAAACAGTCTGTGAGGGCATATTTTAGCAGCTTTTTTAATAATCTAAATGACCAGAGTATTATAAGATGAAAACAGTCTGTGAGGGCATATTTTAGCAGCTTTTTTAATAATCTAAATGACCAGAGTATTATACGATGAAAACATTCTGTGTTTTAGCAGCTTTTTAGCAACTCTTTATCCCTTTACAATCTAGCCTTTCTGAGACAGAAACTAGCCATGTGTGAGTTGAAGTGGAAAACAAGGGTCAGGAATTGCCCAATCATGATTTGGATAGTAAACTAAATAAGAAGTACAGCGCTGGGTCTTCAGGTTTCTCTCTCTGTGTAAAGTGTTTTTCCTGACAGATCAACGGCAGCGTTGCACTCCAGACTCCACAGGCAACATGGAGCTAGTGGGGCAGGATCCTGGGAATGCCAACATACGGGGACGTTGTCATTGTAGTATTGTCATTGTACACCTCTTTGGTTTGTGCTTTGTCTTTCATGTGGTGTGTTCAGGAACATGTAGATCATGTTGATCGGTCACATCTCCTATAGTGGGATGGTGAGTAAGGCTTCTGAATTGTGTAAACATAATGTAGAATGTTCGTCAGAGCTCTGCTGGTCTTCTGGCTGAGTCCCAAGTGCCACTCTGTAAATGATGATGACATGAGGGTGCCCTGTGCCCTTCTTATTTTCTTCTCCTGGAAACAATATGCCCGCACCTCCTGTTGTATTAGGGGTTAGAGGTCAGCCTCCAACCTCATTGCATCATTGTGTCCCTGTCGTAACACTACCACTCTGACCCTCTTTTAAAGACACCCTTAGTGTAAATACATCAGCCTTCTTGACATTAAAGGGTTGTGGTTCTTTGAACCCCTTTGAAATATCGGAGGTCCTGCGCTCCCCCCAGCCGGAGTACACATGTACCCTTCTAAACAAAAGCAAGGCATTAGTGTCACGTCAGGCTCAAGTGTAACCGAATCTCCTTGAGGCTCAGGTGCAACCATTCCCGCTGTTGTTTAGCATCAACAAACAAGGACAAACACTTGCTGCCGTTGGAGAGTGTGGCAGTTAACACACTGGTCTGTATTACCAACACGGAGCTGACACCCAACTGCAAGCCCTTTACAACAACATCCACAAGGAAGTTGATGTTTGGCGACGTTTACAGTATACACAGTACATAGGCCTATGCATTGGTAGAAGTTAGGTATGGAATACACATTTTGCTAATGAGTGTGCTATTTGCATTTATTGTAGTTTTATGAAACTGAACAAATTGACCAGTACCATTTAAAAAATAGATTTAGTCTTGTCAATTCAACTAAAGATTGAAATGTTTACTTACCATTGAATCTCTGGTGTCTGTGTAACGGTCGTCTTCCGAGGAGGAGTAGTAGGAAGGATCAGAGGACCAGTGCGCAGCGTGGTAAGTTTCCATATTTTAATAAAGAAAATAGAACACTGAACAAAACAACAAAGTGAACGAACGAAAACGAGAATGACACGAAACGAAACAGTCCTGTCTGGTGAATTACACAAAGACAGAAAATAAGCACCCACGAAACACAGGTGGGAAAAGGCTACCTAAGTATGATTCTCAATCAGAGACAACTAACGACACCTGCCTCTGATTGAGAATCATACCAGACCAAATGAAAAAACCAACATAGAAAAACGAACATAGATAACCCACCCAACTCACGCCCTGACCCTACTAAAACAAAGAAATAACAAAAGAACTAAGGTCAGAACGTGACAGTCTGTGCTAGTGTGGCCTGGGATCCTAGAACCTATAAAGGGAAACAAATAGATTTAGTAAAATATAAGCTTATATTGGAACTGCATACTATTATGTGGAACAAAGCCATTTTAATCTAGCAACATTAGAAATATCTCTAAAAACTACATTTGAAGGGGAATTGGGGGGAGCCTCAGCCTTGTAAAATAATACCTGGAATATTCATGGATTGTTGTCCTAGCTTCAGCGTAAACCCTCCACAAGGATCCAGCCTCATTGTACGTTATATTGATTAATAACATCCCAGGAAACCAAAGGCATTAAGTGTATTATAAGCCAGGATCCAAAGGAGTGTTTGTAACTTTACACATGGAGCCAGATCCCACTTCTCAGCATCTCTCATCCATCCAGAAACAGGGAAATCTGCTCAATTGAGTTAGAAAACAACCCCTTAATTTGACGGTAACATTCTGTATTGTCATATTTGGTTTGGCCGCTGCCCAAGTCACCAACATGGGGGGAGAACGGACAGGGAGAGAGTCTGTGTTGTGTTGATGTTCTACTTCGCTCCATAATCAGGTGGGGGGACTATGTGATTGATTCTCCCTCCTTTTATACATTCCTCTGTTTTTTTCTCTCTTTCTCGCTACTGTTTTACATTACCTGGCTTGGTCCCTCCTTTTATCCTATAAAGCAAATTGTCATCCTTCTATTGACTACCTCTCCATCTGGAATATTTTATTTGGGCCCTTTCTTTTTCAAGACGTTTTAAATACATGCATTAGGCAGAAGTGATGTCCTATTCAGTACAATAGAGATGAATCCACTCCTGTGGTTGCTCTCCAGCGCGCAGGATGCTCTATGGGTGATGAAGAAGTTAGAGCTCTCTCTATGCCCTCTGTGCCCCCGTGTCAGTGGAAATAACACGCTGTGTTAGCTCAGTATACATCAGTGCACCACCTGAGGAACCTTCACCGTTGACGAACACAGCCCCAAATGAACCGACGGTATATTATCTGATACTTTAACACCTGTAGTCCAGGATGTAGTCTATTTTCTCAGTACTTCATATAGAATCTTGCAAAAATAACACTATTACAACAGAGTGGAAAATACACAAAATGATTGATAATGCTTATCTTTCTCTCACCATTGAGTTGAATAGGGTACATTAAACTGATTAAATGTGATATGAACGCCAACTGTTCCACTTCAGTACTCCTGCTAAGTGGGACGGCCCAGTGCTTCTGATGAATCCTCGCTGATAATGAGTGATAACCAGGCTTAGAATTAGCCCACATTTCAATCAATAAGATCCATTGGGGGAGGATAGGAGAGGAAGTTAAACATAGTGTGAGTAGGAGAGAGAGAGAAATTGAGAGAGAGGGGGAAGGTGAGAGAGAGAGAAAGTGAGAGCGAGAGAGAGAGAGAGAGAGAGAGAGAGAGAGGGCGAGAGAGAAAGAAAGTGAGAAAGAAAGGGAAAGTAGGAGAGAGAGAGAGAGAGAGAGAGAGAGAGAGAGAGAGAGAGAGAGAGAGAGAGAGAGAGAGAGAGAGAGAAAGAGAGAGAGAGAGAGGGAAAGAGAGAGAAGCTCTTCAGCTTGTGAGTAGGAGTGGGTGAGAGACTGAGAGTGGTAGAGTGCTCTTACACATTTTCTCCCAGACTCCATAGGTGTTTCTTTCACAGTCACAGTAACGTTTGATGTATGGTGGGCACACAGATCCATGTGCATTCTGCCCAACATAAATAAATCCATCGGACAAGGGTCTCCAGTGAGGGAACTGGAGCCTTGCCTCTAGGATCATCTGAGGGCCTCCTGGGCCTGTAGCATTGGGATATGGTTGGATACAGGAAGAGGGCTGACGAGGAGGTCGTAATAACCAAATACGGCGCTGATTGGACAGCTTGTATGCATTAAACTGGGTTAGATGATGCTTTGTGTCCTTCAGTCCGCAGAGAGCCAATAACAAAGCCAAGCTGTATGCATAAGGTGACCCTATTGCAGACCGCAGCTCTGTTTGCAGGCCTGGTGCCTGGGCTCCCAAAGAAACACCTCTCTGTTTGAGAGCACTGAACAGGGAGACCTCAGGACACACACACTCAACATGCCCTGAACCCGAGGAGTCGGAGGACGATGCATATGGAATTCAGAGAACATATGAAATGGATTGTCTTTTTTTTCAATGACGTTATCACATTAAAGCTGATTCCATGTAGCTAAGTCTGTAAGTCTGTAATTTCTATGTAATGTCTATGTTACTAATTTAGCAGACACTCTTATCCAGAGCGACTTACAGGAACAATTAGGGTTAAGTATCTTGCTCAAGGGCACATTTACATTTTTTTCACCTAGTCGGCTCAGGAATTTGAACCAGCAACCTTTCGGTCACTGGCCCAATACTCTAAACCGCTAGGCTACCTGCCGCCCATCTGTATGTCAATTGTATGTAAATTGTAAAATATTTTTGTATGTAATGTCTTTTTCGTTACGTGTTGAACCCCAGGAAGACTAGTTGTCGCCATTGGCGTCATCTAATAGGGATCCTAATAAAATCATAAAAATCTCACTATAACAGTTTTTTTTTTATCTCACTACTAACAGTTTTTAGTTTTTATTATTCGTAATTGAGAAGTTGATTGATGAAGTTGTCATATTGAAACTGACTCCAAGTCACTAATATAGCAGTTATTTTATTTACATGTAATTCATTTGTTTATTGATTATGTAAAACTAAATGGGAAATAAAAACAATATTGGACAGTAGGAATTATCCATAGGGAATGTACTTTGAGGAATGACACCGGAGTTGAAGTAATTTCACATGACAGTCCTATATCTGTCTATTACATATTAATTTCCAAACCTGATAATGATAGTGTGCATGCTAAGCACATGTCTGTCTGTGTGTGTGCGTGTGCATGTGTGTGGGCGTGTGAAGTGTCTGGGAGTGTGAGTGTGAGTCAAGCGTACATTTAATTGTTTTGCCTGATCTTAGGCCATTAATTACATGTATTTCCAAACACTGTTTTAAGATGGATGATGATTTCTTTACTGATTGAGAAAACAAAAACACGTGTTCTGTATGAATGTCATCAATATGGCAGAGGTTTCTGGGAACCTCATGTGCCTTGTGTTGTTTTCGCTGCTACTTAATTAAATTTCATAATATCTGGCGGTTCCACTGACATCCTAAATTAGGAGAACAGAGCACAAATCAGGACAGGCTGGTGATGACATGCGTGGGAACGACAAATCGCATTGGAACAGTTTCCTTTTACCCACAGTAGGAAGAGAGACAGAGACATACTGTACGTCTAGCTATTAATTATGTGGAGCAGACCAGCAGATTTAGCTAAAGGGAAACAAAAGGTGTCTTTTTACGAGATTTGTCTCCTGGCTTAGTGCTGAAGTCTTTGTGAGGATTTACTGTTTTGTTTAGAGGCATAAGAGGTTCACAAAGAGTTGGTTTGACACTGCAGCAATGCCTGACCCATCAGCAGTTGATTCTCCACAAAACAGAGGGGATAGTACATGTTATTTTGTCTAAGAAATGTTGAACAACTGAGATGCAAAATGTTACAATTCAACAATTCTGTGATTGATCTAAAAAGCAATGAATCGCTTGGCTTGTTGATCTTTGCTAGACTGTTGAGAGAACTTTGTCATCTGTTATATTTCTCACAGAAAATATTTTTGGCACTGGGTGAGAACAGGGAGACCAGTGATTTTGGCTGATGGTTTGGTAGCGTGGTGATGATAGTGGGGTTCTCAAAGTGCCAGTGTGCTGTCCCATCTCATCCCTCACCCCTCCCTGTCTCAGGGATCTCCCCACACCACCACCCTCCTCCTCTTCTCATCCTGGACACATACAGTCTCTGTGGCATTTCCCTCCTGCTCCAGCCAGTTGTTCTTGGCCGAAAGAAAGCCGTGGAGAAAATAAAGAGATCTAAATGTCAGTGGGGAGCTGAGTGCATTCCTCTCGCCGTGTCCCAAGACCAGTCACCCAGAACAACTTGTGATCCCGGGACAAAGCTGACGACAGCAGGTGGCCATATGAAGACATTTTCCTCCCAGAATTAGATACTATCCCGGGGAAGCACCTAAAGTCAAGGATAATACCCCCATCCAGCTGGGTGGAGAAGGTTTTTCATTTCAATTTCTTTACACAACAATGCTTTTCATCTTATCAGGGGGGTAATAACAGTGCTCTGCTATGAAATAAATGGGGACCAGTTGAAAACAGAATTATTCCATGAACCTGCAACATTGCCTGACATGTCGCACTGTGGAGGTATATGTACATAGGCGAGTGCACGGATGTAAACACAGATACAAAATGCACCAAAAATATATCTACAGTACCAGTCAAAAGTTTGGACAAACATAACCATTCAAGGGTTTTTCTATATTTTGACTATTTTCTACATTGCAGAATAATAATAATAAATCATAACTATAAATCAAAACTATGAAATAACACATATGGAATCATTATTACGTTTCAGGTAAAACCCAAATGCAGACTGTGTTGAAGTAACAATGTTACAGCAACAGGGGCAGACCGACGACAGGTCAAGGCAGTCAGGGGTCGATAATCCAGAGTAGTGGGGCAAAGGTACAGGATGGCAGACAGGGTCAGGGTCAGGTAAGGCAGATGTTGGTAATCCAGAGTAGTGGGGCAAAGGTATAGGACTTCAGGCATGCTCAGGGTCAGGTCGGGCAGAAAAGGTCAAAACTGGGAAAAACAGGAACAAAGGGGAAAACGCTGGTAGGCTTGACAAAACAAAATGAACTGGCAACAGACAAACAGAGAACACAGGTATAAGTACCCAGGGGATAATGGGGAAGATAGGCGACACCTGGAGGGGGTTGGAGACAAGCACAAGGACAGGTGAAACAGATCAGGGCGCGACAATCAGGTAGTAATCAAAAAACTGTTAAACAAATCCAAATATATTTTATATTTGAGATTCTTCAAAGTAGCCACCCGTGGCCTTGATGACAGCGTTACACACTCTTGGCATTCTCTCACCAAGATTAATGAGGTAGTCAACTGGAAAGCATTTCAATTAACAGGTGTGCCTTGTTAAAAGTTAATTTGTAGAATTTCTTTCCTTCTTAATGCGTTTGAGCCAATCAGTTGTGTTGTGACAAGGTAGTGTTGGTATACAGAAGATACCCTATTTGGTAAAAGACCAAGTCCATATTATGGCAAGAACAGCTCAAATAAGCAAAGAGAAATGACAGTCCACCATTACTTTAAGACATGAAGGTAGTCAATGCGGAACATTTTAAGAACTTTTAAAGTTTCTTAAAGTGCAGTCACAAAAACCATCAAGCGCTACGATAAAACTGGGCTCATGAGGACCGCCAGAGGAGAGGAAGACCCAGAGTTACCTCTGCTGCAGAGGACAAGTTCATTCGCATTACCAGCCTCAGAAATTGGCAATTAACTGCACCTCAGATTGCACCCCAAATAAATACTTCACAGACTTCATCAACTGTTCAGAGGAGACTGCATGAATCAGGCCTTCATGATCGAATTTCTGCAAAGAAACCCCTACTAAAGGCCGCCAATAAGAAGAAGAGACTTGCTTGGGCCAAGAAACACGAGCAATGGACATTAGACCGATGGAAATCTGTCCTTTGGTCTGATGATTCCAAATTTGAGATTTTTGGTTCCAACCACTGTGTCTTTGTAAGATGCAGGGTAAGGTGAATGGATGATCTCTGCATGTGTGGTTTCCACCGTGAAGCATGGAGGAGAAGGTGTGATGGTGTCGGGGTGCTTTGCTGATGACACTGTCTGTGATTTATTTAGAATTCAAGGCACACTTACCCAGCATGGCTTACCACAGCATTCTTCAGTGATATGCCATCCCATCTGGTTTGCACTTAGTGGGACTATCATTTGTTTTTCAACAGGACAATGACACAAAATACACCTCCAGGCTGTGTAAGGGCTATTTGACCAAGAAGGTGAGTGATGGAGTGCTGCATCAGATGACCTGGCCTCCACAATCACTTGACCTCAACCCAATTGAGATGGTTTGGGATGAGATGGACCGCAGAGTGAAGGAAAAGCAGCCAACAGCATAGATGGGAACTCTTTCAAGAATGTTGGAAAGCATTCCAGGTGAAATTAGTTGAAAGCCAAAAGTGTGCACGCTGTCATCAAGGCAAATGGTGGCTACTCTGAAGATTCTCAAGTATAAAATATAGTTTGATTTGTTTAACACTTTTTTAGTTACTACATGATTCCATATGTGTTATTATTTGGGGCGGCAGGTATCCTAGTGGTTAGAGCGTTGAGCCAGTAACCGAAAGCTTGCTAGATCGAATCCACGAGCTGACAAGACAAAAATCTAACATTTTGCCCCTGAACAAGGCAGTTAACCCACTGTTCCTAGGCCGTCATTGTAAATAAGATTTTGTTCTTAACTGACTTGCCTAGGTAAATAAAGGTTAAATAAAAAATAATACATTTCATAGTTTTGATGTCTTCACTATTATTCTACAAAGTAGAAAATAGTAAAAATAAAGAAAAACCCTTGAATGAGTAGGTCTGTGTAAACTTTTGACTGGTACTGTATATAAATAAATACATGCATATACACACACAGATACACACATGTGCGCGCACACACACACCCACACACACACACAGACACACACACAAGGGTAATGAAGATACATTGGGAAGACACCTAGAGCCAAAGATGTAATCCAAGTGGGATTGGGTTTTCTTTGTATTTTTTCTGAAAGGTGTTTTCTGGGGGAATATAACTTATGCATGAGGATGAAAAGGTCACCCTGAAAATAAAATGATATAAGCTCTTTGTCACACAAAAAATTGTTATTTCATTTTTCATTTCATTTATTCATTTGAGGTTTGTGGCACATAAACAAAAGCTACAAAAGGCCAAATCTGTCTGTGAGTCACCTAACCGCTGTCATTCCATAGCTGGTTCTGTTTTTAACAGATCAGTATGGCGATGTATAAACATATTGCTCTTAGTCCTCAGTTAAAGCAAGCCCTTTCTAATGCTAAATTCTGACTCAAAAAGCCTAATTGTTTACCATGGTCATGAAAGACAAAGACATACCAGGAAGGCACTATTTACATCCAGTATCATACAGCAGTGCTTTGGATTTAGACTTCCCGTCACTGAGTTTTATCCAGATCCAAGAACATGCTCTTAACCTCAGTTGAAGTCTCATGGAACATATTATCCTGTTTCACTCAAAAGGTTTACCTCAAATGCAACACCAGCTAGACAACTTTAGATCCGCATGCATGTGTATGATGTTATGTGAGCTCAACCCAGCTGTGACTTAAAATCCATCTAACCACAATATGAGAAAAAATTCCAGCCTGCTACTGTATGTGTTCTGATTGATTGCACATCAGAGTTGTCTTGGTTTCATCAAACCTTGTCTGCTGTCCTCTCTACAGTCCCATGGTATGAATTAAACCGGTCAAGAGAAATAACATCGAAATCCAAACAGAGAACAATGTACGCTTAGAAAATTTGCTGAAGAATACAGCATAAAACTACTGAACATATTTAATCACCAGGAGTAACCTGACAATATGTGCTTTTGTTTCTTAACCTGTGTTCCATTGAGAAATATAAGCAAGCTTCTTATGAGTGTGTGTCTGTGTAAAGGCAGAGAGTTGTATTTAAACAGCAGTGTGGATCATGCACCGCTACCCTCCCCTGCCTCTTCTCTCCATCCGTAAACAGTGGAAGTGAAACATGGGGCCGGAGTCAGCCGGAGCCAGCGGCCAATCTGCTATCCCAGCCTCACTTTTCCCGGATCATTTGCTGGCTAACACCTGATACTTTCATGTTGCTAACTCCGAGGCTGCCCACAATCGCCTTGCCAAATGGCCTGAGACCACCTATTCTGCAGGTCTCTATTGTGGATCAGTTGAACCCAATCCAGAAGCAAACTCAGCCTAATTAACCCCATATGTTCTCTCTGAGTTCAGATCCAACTGCCAGCTATATCTATGGTTCACTACTAAAATCTGTTTAAGTCAGACTTTGGTTTAATGCATATATAGGCTCAGTGATCAAAGGAACAAAGTCTGTATTGACTTTGGCGCAGATTGAAAAAAGATCAAAAGAAGTATTGTTTTCACAACCACAAAGTAATTTTTTACCTTTTTTGCATCATGAAGTGCACAAAAACTGTAAAACAAAACAAGCCGAAGCAGAGAATTAAAGGATTCATTACAAAATATGAAAAGGCCTTTGTGACTTAATTAATTACAATTTTATATGAGTGCATGTATTAATTAGCAAAGACGGCAGGGCAGTAAGCCACGATCGGGATCAGTGTGTGTGAGACAGAGCTTCAAAAGGAGCCGCCAGAGAACAGAAACAGCTTGGCCTGAGTGGCCGGCCAGCCTCCCATAGGCCTGGTTGGCCTGCCTGCCGAAAGAGGAGGAGGAGGAGGAGGAGATAGAGGAGTGGTTACTGAAAAGCCGCTCCAAACTAGTCCTCCAACAAAGACAATCTGGAACAAATTCTGATCTGGCAGCAAAAATAGCTTTGTGGAATTTGCAAATACTGCCTAATAGAATATAAGTGATTCAAGAAGGAAATATAGAGCAAAGCAGCACATGTGAATGTGAATTAAGCCTTGCTTTATTTGAGACACGCAGCAGCGTTATGGAAGCAGATTTGCTCAATATTATTTGCAACCTGCCACAGTATTAGAAAGGAGAGTTTCTCAAGAAATCAATGTCATAGCTACAATCTAGCTGTGTCTTTTCTATTTGCATAAAATCATTCAAATCATAATCTTGTAGTATTTCATTATTGTTGTGTCAATAACAATGCATAGGAAAATCTAAACATATTTATTTCCTGATTTTTCCACTGAAAATTAATCTTCCTCATTAGTTGCAGAATTATCAAATCTCAATCATAAATAATTAAATAAATGCAAAATATTTACTTCCATTTGGGACAGTGATTAAGAGGAATTTCTGAGGTTGTTTTTGATGATCGTCTAGATTTGTTTGGGGCCGCAACTATCAATAACTGTATATTGTAAATCAGGGGGCCCAGAGTATGAGACCAAGGAACATAATGTCTACTAATACCATCACCTTTACTACCACCACCACCACCACTACTACAACAACTACTACTACTTCTACCTCCACTACTACCACCACTACTACTGCCACTACCACCACTAATACCACTACCACCACTAATACCACTACTACCACGACAACTACTACTACTTCTACCACCACTACTACTACCACTACCACCACTAATACCACAACCACCACCAATACCACAACCACCACTACTACCACCACCACTACTACTACCACCACAATCACCACAACCACCACTAATACCTCCACCGACTACTACCACCACTACCATCACTACTACTACCACAACAACTACTACTATACTAACCCCAACTACCACTAATACCACTACTACCACCACTATTACCACCACCACTGCCTCCACTACTACCACCACTATTACCACCACCACTGCCTCCACTACTACCACCACGACAACTACTACTACTACTACTACTACCACTACTACCACCGCTACTACTACTTCTACCACCACATTCACTACCACTACCACTACTGCCACTACTACCACAACCACCACTAATATCACAACCATCACTATTACCACTACCACCACTACCACCACCACCACTACCACCAACACTGTTACTACTACTACCACAACCACCACTTATATCACAACCATCACTACTACCACTACCACTACTACCACCACCACTACCACCGCCACTGTTACTACTACTACCACCACCACCACCATTACTACTACCACTACCACAACCACCACTAATACCACAACCATCACTGCTACCACTACCACTACCACCACTACTACCACCACCACCACCACCACCACTACTACCACTACCACTACTACCACCACTAATACCACTAATACTACCACCACTACTACTACTACCACCACTACCACCACTACCACCACCACTACTACTACTACCACCACCACTACCACTGCCACTGTTACTACTACCAGAACCACAACCGCCACTAATACCACAACCATCACAACTACCACTACCACTACTACCACTACCACTACAACCACTACTACCACCACTACTCTCACCACCACAACTACCACCACTAATACCACTACTACGACCACCACTACTACTACTACCACCACTACGACAACTACTACCACCACCACTACTACAACTACCACCACCACTACTACCACGACAACTACTACTACCACCATTACTACCACCACCACCACTACTACTACTACCACCACTACGACCACTACTACCACCACCACTACTACAACTACAACTACCACCACCACTACTACCACGACAACTACTACTACCACCACTACTTCCACCACCACCATTACTACCACCACTACCACCACTACTATTATGACCACTACCACCACCACCACTACTACCACCACCCCCACCACTACTACTACTACCACCACCACTACTACTACCACTACTACCTTCACCACCACCACTACTACTACTACTACCACAATCCCTACTACCACCACCACTACCACCACTACCACTACTACCACCACTACTACCACTATTACCACCACTACTACCATTACTATTACTACCACTACTACCACCATGACTACTACCAATAGTACCTTCACCACCACCACTACTACCACTACTACCACTACTCAACATTCTCCAAGGCTCAAGAAAACAATGATCAATTCATTCTAGAGCCATTGAGGAAGCTTTAGGTCTATAATTTTCCAAGTCTAATTAAATTCAAAGAGACGGTCCCAAGTCATTGTTTGGGGGCAAAGTCCAGAGAAAGCTCTGACAATGGGAGGACCTGTGACTGCTGGCTTAGCCGTAGAGAGTGACTCCTCAATGGGAGGGTCACATGCTTGACATGGGACAGGTGCCACAGAAACACATCCTGTCCCATCAATCCTGAGGTCTCCTCAATGAGTCTAAGACCACTTCATCAATGCCTTTCATTGGGACAAGGTTGCTCACAGTTAAAGTGCACTGGACTGGGAAAAGAGTAGACGTAAGTCCTTCACTCACTTTCAAGTTACTAGCCCAATTCCCAGTGGACCGCATACTGAGAAACGCAAATGGCTGTTGAGTTTAGCATGCACTTTGATTATCTTCCTGAGACTCACTTATCATATTGATGAAATGTAATGAAACATATACAGTATACAGACTGATGACCAGAATTTGCAATGGATAGTATTGTAATGCTACAATATTAGTCATTTTCTTTGTTTGTTTTCTTCAAGAATCTGTTGACATTGCAGTTGTACCCTGTGTGATAAGGGTGATGACCTCTTGGAGAACAATGTGACGTTACAGTTCCTTCCTAAGTAAATAAAATGACTGTCTAGTAAATAAGTCAACAGCTTTGTTTTACAACAAGAGCAAAGGAACAGTTAATCCTCTGTGGTTACCAGAGACAATTTAGATACCAATGAAAAAAGCGATTCAACAAATAATCGTCGCTGTCTGGAAAAATTCCACAAACATGAGGGCTTTTCCAACCCTCCATTACTGAAAACTGTGTGTTAATGGTAGTTGTTTTAATTTGACCAGTTCCTCATTTACGGTTCCATGAGTGACAAAAACCTTGTAATGCTTTAGCATTTTATTGTTTTAATCACTATTGAAACAACCAAGTGAACAAACATTTAATCTGTTTAGTTGAAGACAATGGCAGTTGCGGTGCTGTTTGGAATCCAAATTCTATGAAATGTTAATCGCTTTCCATGTTCCGGGCCTCCTTGTTTTTGTCCTCGGTGGGACTCCCAAAGAGTTCTGTGACTTCATTTGAATAAGTGGCAGAGTACTGCGCACCTCAGCTGGAGAGTTAGCTGTTTTCTTTTTGGTATCGGACTACAGGGGGAGCAGAGCGAGTTATACAGTTCTGTATACAGTCCCTCCAAGCCTGCTGTTAGGCCCTGTTATTAATGCCCATGCCACCACCGGCTAGCTGAGTGACTGCTGGATGGATGGCCCATTTGATTGACATGACAGAAGATTGGCTTGCTGTTTAAAATTAAAAGCCCACCCCCCCACCCTACTCCCCTCTGAAGCCATCTTTGGAAACACATTGCGTATGACGGTGTGTTGTTTTCATTACAGTAAAACTGTAGGGTCTGGGCTTCTCTGTACAGAACGGCTCGGGTTATCACTGTTGATTGATATGTTTGGTCCATCGATTTAGAAGGGGGCTACATGCCACGGAGGACACTTTGTTTATGGTTCAAACTGAGAGCACTGGAGATTAAATCAATGATCAGTTGTCAGAAGGGACATTTTCCAGGGATTAAGACACTTCTTTTTGATGTTATCAAAAATGGCTGGAACTTTGTCAGATCTAATACTGTCCATGGCATTTAAATCACACTGTACGTCAGCCGTTTGACAAGTAGATAAGTGCGACGTGCAACATGTTGGTGAGAGTGGCGTCTGTAAAACTACCCTGTAAAGCAGTGGCTGATTGTCAGTGCCATTGAGCGCACATTCATGTCACCACGTCAAGATCTTTCAATCACTGAGTCAAAGTCCTCATTGATCCACCACTACAAGTCTGTTATCGGTTAGAAGCCAACCACAGATGTGACAGTTTTCACAGCCCCTTCAGATAAGGAGACAGGCCCACTGGTGCCATTATGTCATGTCTAGATCTCCAATCCAGAGAGCTGCTTAAATAGCTATATTACATCCTGTACTCGCACAGTTTAATGAAGCTTTTAAAGGCTGCATGTATGTTATGCATGTATGTTATAGCATGTATGTTATAGCATGTATGTTATAGCATGTATGTTATGCATGTATTTTATAGCATGTTATAGCATATGCATGTATGTTATAGCATGTATGTTATAGCTCTATTTGCTCAATATCTCCTTTGAGTCTACTCAGTTCAATTAAGTAATTCAGTTCAATTGAGTATCATTGTCACAGGTTTCCTATACAATGACAAATCAACCACAAAGAAATAAAATCTATATGCGTCCATTTGTATCTGAGATGTGCTGTCACCAGATGCCGTCCATACTGACTGGCATTGATGCCCATGGCCATTAAATAAAGGATCAGGATGAATGGAGCTCCAGATGTTGACACACACTGTTCTATCTAGGCCCTGTGTATAGTCATGTTGGCAGAACTGGCTAAATGCACAAGTTAAAGAAGAAAAGAACATTGAAGGATTTCTCATTAACACAGCAAAAGCAGGACACTTGGCATTGTGCTGGAGCAACACTGCTATAGGCCCTGTCTCACCAGCTGGTTTTAGGGTAACTATACCATGTTTGAATCCCAAATGGCACCCTACTCCCTATATAGTGCACAATAGCCCTATCAAAAGTAGTACACTATAAAGAGAATAGGGTGCCATTTGGGACACAGCCAACGTGTTGAACTCTGTTCCCACTTCTTGGGCAGATGGACGCCCGTGTAGAGGCCCGTCCAGAGAATTAATACCGTGTCCCCGGGCCCGCCCATAGATTAATGTGGGTAAAGGTTGAGTTAGGAGTTATGACAGAGCAAATCAAAATGTTCGAAAAGCATTGGCTAGAAAGCAGGCCAGGCCTTCCATGGATTTCAATGTGAGTGAAGGTCTTCCAATGTTTTTCTATCCTAGTTGTCTCTGTTTGTTCAATGTCTTTTTTGCAGGATGTCATCAGTTATTTCTTTATTTAATCTTTATTTAACACATTCTTATTTACAATGATGGCTTACCCCTGCCAAACCCTCCCATAGCCCAGACGACACTGGGCCAATTGTGAGCCACCTTATGGGACTCCCGATCACGGCTGGTTGTGATACAGCCCGGGACCGAACCCAGGTCTGTAGTTACGCCTTAGACCGCTGCGCCACTCAGGATCCCAGTTATCCCAGTTATGGTTTTAGGGTGAGTAGGGTTTTAATTTCTCTATTTATTACTGTTTGAATAAATAAACAAGTGAAGAATGCCTCAGCTTTTCCTTACAGACGCTGGTTAGTAAAGCAATATTGTATCTGTAGATGTAAGAAAATTACTTACACTCCAACATTGTCACTAAAATCTATGTAGTTACATGGTTGTCACAGTGCCATTAGAAAGTATTTACACCCTTTGACTTTTTCACATTTTGTTGTGTTACAAAGTGATATTCAAATGAATGTAATTGTATTTTTTTTTCAACCATCTACACAAAATACTCTGTAATGTCAAAGTGGAAGAAAAATTCTAACACTTGTAGAAAATGCATGAAAATTAAACACTTATACATTTTAATTAGATAAATATTCAACCCAGCAGTGATTACAGCTGTGATTATTTCGAGGTAAGTCTCTAAGAGTTTTCCACACCTAGATTGTGCAACATTTGCCCATTAGTCTTTTCAAAATTCTTCAAGCTCTGTCAAATTGATTGTTGATCATTGCTAGACAACCATTTTCAGGTCTTGACATAGATGTTCAAGCAGATTTAGTCAAAACTGTAACTTGACCACTTAGGAACAATCCCTGTCTTCTTGGTAAGAAATTCCAGTGTAGATGTGTCCTTGTGTTTTAGGTTATTGTCCTACTGAAAGGTGAATTCATCTCCCAGTGTCTGTTGGAAAGCAGACTGAAAAAGTTTTTTCTCTAGGATTTTGGCTGTGCTTAGCTCCATTCCGATTTTTTTTATGCTGAAAAACTTCCCAGTCCTTAACGATTACAAGCATACCCATAACAGGATGCAACCACCACTACGCTTGAAAATATGGATAGTGGTACTCCGTAATTTGTTGTATTGGATTTGCCCCAAACATAACACTTTGTATTCAGGACAAAAAGTGAATTGCTTTGACACATGTTGCAAACAGGATGCAAGTTTTGGAATATTTGTATTCTGTACAAGCTTCCTTCTTTTGACTTTGTCATTTAGGTTAGTACTGTGGAGTAAGTCAACAATGGCCTCATGGTGAAATCCCTGAGCGGTTTCCTTCCTCTACGGCAAATGAGTTAGGAAGGACGCCTGTATCTTTGTAGTGACTGGGTGTATTGATACACCATTCAAAGTGTAATTAATAACTTCACCATGTTCAAAGGGATATTCAATGTCTGCTTTACCAACATATGCTCTTCTTTGCGAGGCATTGGAAAACCTCCCTGGTCTTTGTGGTTGAATCTGTGTTTGAAATTCACTGCTTGACTGAGGGACCTTACAGATAATTGTATGTTTGTGGTACAGAGATGTTGTGGTAATTAAACAATCATATTAAACACTATTATTGCACACAGATTGAGTCCATGTAACTTATTATGTGACTTGTTAAGCACATGACTCCTGAACTTATTTATCCTTGCCATAACGAAGGGGTTGAATACTTATTGACTCAAGACATTTCAGCTTTTCATCTTTTATTAATTTGTTGAAATTTAAAAATATATAAGTTTACTTTGACATTATGGGGTATTGTGTGTAGGCCAGTGACACAACATCTCAATTCAATCCATTTTAAATTCAGGCTGTAACACAACAACATGTGGAAAAAGTCTAGGGTTGTGAATACTTTCTGAAGTCCCAGTATGTAGCCTACAACTTATGATTGAATGTGGACTGACTGACCCTGTATATAGGGTGCTTACTTACTTTGTGATCTTATTTTAATTTATTGTGTGTTTTTATTATACCTTGGGTCATTTTTAGTATTACATTGTTATTGATTACTGCATTGTTGGGTTTAGAGCTCGCAAGAAAGGCATTTAACTGTACTTGTGCATGTGACATTAAAACTTGAAACTTGGAATGTAGGTAGGCTTACAATTTCAAGGATTTGCGTAAAATCTCACTATGGAGATACAGTACACTGTAATTACACTGTACCTGTCTATGTAATAACATGTACATACACAGGTTTTAGGACACTTTTCAATGAACCCATCATTGACCAAAATGACCAAAGTGCTACGCTTTAGTATAAGAAAATATAAGTAACAAAGAGCAAGATGATTTTCAACAGTTCTCTGCCTTTATGTCAGTGAGTGCAATATGGTGAGTGATTTTGACAATTTTCTATCTCACTGAAGCCAATCTGTTGCTTGACCTAAATAGAGGAATATGAGTGAAACAAAGTACTACACATGAGCTGTGTACTGAGCTTACAGCTGCTGTGCACTAAAACCATAGCAGAGAAAAAAAACAAATCTATAAAGTGATACACCAGAATCCCAAATTCTCCTCATTATACTGCACATCAGATTCCAGGCATTACGATATTGATATTGTCGAAAATGCTATAGGCATGTGTAATATCAGAAAATATATTTTTGTTACTTCTTTATATTTTTTATCCTTGAGCAAATCAGAAACGAATAGAAATCAAGAATAGAAATTGCGACAGAGATAGGCACATGCAGACTAGATTACTAATCAAAGAGCCTTTCACAGTGACGGAAAGAGAAATTGTTGTGATCGTAATTCTTGTCATTGTCATCAGTTTTATCCGGATATCAGAGCCTTCATTTTCAACACTACAGTTAAAAGGAACATTGTACAATAATAAAAAATTACGCATCCCAAGATGTCCTGATTGGAAGAAACACAAAGAGTGAAGGGTGTCCAATCAAAAACACATATTTTGACCAATGGGTAAAATTATGTTTTTTATGTAGATGCTCCTCTAAGAAAACAAACTGGCCGAAACTCATGTATCTATCATAATCCAAATTAGTCCAGAAAATTAGGGTGACTAAATCATTGGAGGCCAGAGAAAAAAAAGTGGTCAAAACTGGAAAATTGCATTTCGTCAGCTAGGTTGGAAGCTATGCGAGAATTGGGGCTAACTGACAGGCTCACCATTGAACTCGTTATGTTTCTTTTCAAATCAGGAGGACAAAAAACTATATAGAGGTAAGATAGAAATAGATTTTGATATATGAAATGTAGAATTTTCATAATTTAGTATAAGCTTTTTATATAGATGCTATATTCCTGATCTTTTTAGAAGATTTCTCACAAAAACAAGAGTATTTCTGTGAAATGTCAAGGGAGAATCACTGTATCACTGTGAAATGTCAACAGAGAACTGAGCGAACCATTGTGAAATGTTAATGCAGAACTGAGCGTACCACTGTGAAATGTTAATGCAGAACTGAGCGTACCACTGTGAAATATCAAAGGAGAACTGAGAGTACCACTGGGAAATATCAAAGGAGAACTGAGCGTACCACTGTGAAATGTTACTGGAGAACTGAGCCTACCACTGTGTAATATCAAAGGAGAACTGAGTGTACCACTGTGACATGTCAACGGAGATCTGAGTGTCCCACTGTGACATGTCAACGGAGAACTGAGTGTACCATTGTGAAATGTCAAAGGAGAACTGAGTGTACCATTGTGAAATGTAAATGGATAACTGAGTGTACCACTGTGGAATGTCAATGGAGAACTGAGTGTACCATTGTGAAATGTCAACGGAGAACTGAGTGTACCACTGTGAAATGTAAATGGAGAACTGAGTGTACCACTGTGAAATGTAAATGGAGAACTGAGTGTACCACTGTGGAATGTCAATGGAGAACTGAGTGTACCATTGTGAAATGTCAACGGAGAACTGAGTGTACCACTGTGAAATGTAAATGGAGAACTTAGCGTACCACTGTGGAATGTTAATGGAGAACTGAGCGTACCACTGTGAATTGTCAACGGAGAACTGAGCATACCACTGTGAATTGTTAATGGAGAACTGAGTGTACCACTGTGAATTGTCAACGGAGAACTGACCGTACCACTGTGAAATGTTAATGGAGAACTGAGTGTACCACTGTGAAATGTTAATGGAGATTTGAGCGTACCACTGTGAAATATCAAAGGAGAACTGAGAGTACCACTGGGAAATATCAAAGGAGAACTGAGCGTACCACTGTGAAATGTTACTGGAGAACTGAGCCTACCACTGTGTAATATCAAAGGAGAACTGAGTGTACCACTGTGACATGTCAACGGAGATCTGAGTGTCCCACTGTGACATGTCAACGGAGAACTGAGTGTACCATTGTGAAATGTCAAAGGAGAACTGAGTGTACCATTGTGAAATGTAAATGGATAACTGAGTGTACCACTGTGGAATGTCAATGGAGAACTGAGTGTACCATTGTGAAATGTCAACGGAGAACTGAGTGTACCACTGTGAAATGTAAATGGAGAACTGAGTGTACCACTGTGAAATGTAAATGGATAACTGAGTGTACCACTGTGGAATGTCAATGGAGAACTGAGTGTACCACTGTGAAATGTAAATGGAGAACTGAGCGTACCACTGTGAAATATCAAAGGAGAACTGAGAGTACCACTGGGAAATATCAAAGGAGAACTGAGCGTACCACTGTGAAATGTTACTGGAGAACTGAGCCTACCACTGTGTAATATCAAAGGAGAACTGAGTGTACCACTGTGACATGTCAACGGAGATCTGAGTGTCCCACTGTGACATGTCAACGGAGAACTGAGTGTACCATTGTGAAATGTCAAAGGAGAACTGAGTGTACCATTGTGAAATGTAAATGGATAACTGAGTGTACCACTGTGGAATGTCAATGGAGAACTGAGTGTACCATTGTGAAATGTCAACGGAGAACTGAGTGTACCACTGTGAAATGTAAATGGAGAACTGAGTGTACCACTGTGAAATGTAAATGGATAACTGAGTGTACCACTGTGGAATGTCAATGGAGAACTGAGTGTACCACTGTGAAATGTAAATGGAGAACTGAGTGTACCACTGTGGAATGTCAATGGAGAACTGAGTGTACCATTGTGAAATGTCAACGGAGAACTGAGTGTACCACTGTGAAATGTAAATGGAGAACTGAGCATACCACTGTGAATTGTTAATGGAGAACTGAGCGTACCACTGTGAATTGTCAACGGAGAACTGAGCATACCACTGTGAATTGTCAACGGAGAACTGACCGTACCACTGTGAAATGTTAACGGAGAACTGAGTGTACCACTGTGAAATGTTAATGGAGATTTGAGCATACCACTGTGAAATGTCAAAGGAGAACTGAACGCACCACTGTGAAATGTCAACGGAGAACTGAGTGTACCATTGTGAAATGTCAACGGACAACTGAGCGTACCATTGTGAAATGTCAATGGAGAGCTCAGCGTAGCACTGTGAAATGTCAACGGAGGAATGAGCGTACCACTGTGAAATGTCAATGGAGAACTGAGCGTACCACAGTGAAATATCAACGGAGCACTGAGCATACCACTGTGAAATGTCAATGTATCTGAGTGTACCACTGTGAAATATTAACGGAGAACTGAGTGTACCATTGTGAAATGTCAACGAAGAACTGAGTGTACCACTGTGAAATGTCAACGAAGAACTGAGTGTACCACTGTGAAATGTCAAAGGAGACCTGAGTGTACCACTGTGAAATGTAAATGGAGAACTGAGTGTACCACTGTGAAATGTAAATGGAGAACTGAGTGTACCACTGTGAAATGTCAACGGAGAACTGAGTGTACCACTGTGAAATGTCAAAGGAGAACTGAGCGTACCACTGTGAAATGTAAATGGAGAACTGAGTGTACCACTGTGAAATGTCAACGGAGAACTGAGTGTACCACTGTGAAATGTTAATGGAGATTTGAGCGTACCACTGTGAAATGTCAATGGAGAACTGAGTGTACCACTGTGAAATGTCAACGGAGAACTGAGTGTACCACTGTGAAATGTTAATGGAGATTTGAGCGTACCACTGTGAAATGTCAATGGAGAACTGAGCATACCACTGTGAAATGTCAAAGGAGAACTGAGCGTACCACTGTGAAATGTCAAAGGAGAACTGAACGCACCACTGTGAAATGTCAAAGGAGAACTGAACGCACCACAAGCTTTTTATTTTCATAGCCTTTTACATTGAATTCAGTTCAAACTACTTTGCAGACAACCACCACCATTTTTAAAATCCTCAAAAGTCACCGCGAAAAAGTTAATCGCTCTGTCAACAGAACTACGTGCCTATGATTGGATATATTAGGTTACAAAATCTGACTTTTTGGAAATAATGTTAATCTTATGTAAGAAAGACACTACTGAATGATTAAGTTCATAAAGAATCATATTTGTCTTGGTAAAATGTATTTTATAACATAAGGAAGTTACTCACCCAGAGCGGGTGGACACCCCAAAGACTGGGATTTCAATCAGACTTTGGGCTATGGTCATAAACTGGACACAAATGTTTGGGAGTAAGAGAACAAGCATTATCCGTGTCATGTATCCCCCATTTCTATCAAAAACAGATTGTAACAGTGGTGGATGTCACAGAGATCCACAGACCAAACATTGACACCAGCCACAGCCCGTTTTTCATGTCAATTTACCTGAGTCATTCTAATGTATGGAGTATCAGGGTAAAGAGAGTGAAACAATAGTCTCCAAAAGATCCATCGCAATTTGTTAGCGGTGTCCGATTCCTCCGAGAGGTTTCCGACAGTTTTATCAGCAAACAGCCAATGAATATGCAGTTAAACAAACAGCCATCCAAATATAAGACCACCGTGGCTAACGTCATTATGTCTGTGTCCGCAGCTTGTCTGTCAGAAGAAAGCGCCAGCCCCGTTTGAGGAACTCTTGTGGGGATTTAACCACACCAGAATTCTGATCGGACTTGGACTCCGTCCCAGAATGCTGAGTTAATAGCCTTTCTCTCCATTGAATAATGCTTTGAATCTCTAATGTGGCTTGTATGCAGGAACTGTAGTTTAACGTGCCTTTGAGGGAACTTCATTTCCAACAGTACAATGATCGAGGTAAAAAAAAGGTAGTATCTTGTCTGCCAAACATCCTGTAATATCTTCAAATTCCATCTAACTTCACAAGATATCATAGGATATAGCACTCTGTAGAATTGTGATAAACTAATCATTTGTAAGTAAACAGAGAAAATGCAGTGAATTCACACTTGCATGTGTGTTGATGAACCTGATGCACCCAATATGGCTGCCCAAGGAGACCTTTTCTGTCCGTGTTTGTCATCTATTTTTGTTCTTTCTCCTTCTGTTACGTAAGAATTTTTCAGGATCCAGAAAAACAATAATGCAGGTGCAAAAAGCCTCTCTTGTAAGTGCCCCCTCATAGCTAGCTGTAAGGCAATCAATAAAATATTTTTCAGCGTTTCACAACAGTGGGGATAAATAAATAAATGGACACATATATATATATTTTTTCTAATTCATTTCTACAGATTTAACTCAGCACCAGATAAGTATTTACACTCAGATCAATGCTCACATTGAAACCCTCCACTATGAGGTATTTTGTTGATGTCAATCAACACATCATTCCATAACACAATACAAAAACAATGTCACTGAGATCAAATTATTTTAGAAAATACGACAATATTCTCTTTAATATGAAGGATCCACACAGCTCAATGGCTCTGTTGTTGCATTCAAAGTGGCCCAGTTTCCTCCTCCAAATTCAAGTCCCTTAGTCTGGGCCTGCCCACATGCCATACATTACTGTAGAGGCCACCTGTTGAAATGGTGGGTGGCTAATTCGAGGAGTGGGTGTAACACTCCACTTGACAGACCACCCTACCCCTTCCAACCTCTAACTGCCACCGTCCATACCCCAGGCCCCTTGCTCCCTGGGCCTGCACCCCCAGCCTGTTATGGCAGCTCCCCTGATTGATGGAGCCCCACTCAGGGTTAATTTACACTCATGAATTATGCATGCTGAGATGCCACCGCTCCATTCTCTATCTCTCTCCATGGGTTGAGGCTACTTCATGGCAGAAATCAGGACAATTCCCTTCTTCTCCTTGCCACTGTTCCTATCAACAATTACATGGGGAGTGGGGATGGACTTGGAATGGCCTGATTTTTAGATGATGTCTGTAGAAAGGCTGGTGCATTATTTTGGTATTCATTACTGAAATGTTGGAAATGGTAAGTAGTATCAATTCATAACATACAGATCTTCAGAGAAATACCTATTTTATCATTATTTTATCATAAAAAAGTTTTTTCCTTTTGTTGGTGAGGAAATAATGCCCAAATATTGACATAATTATCTAAATAGCAGGTAGAAAATATGAACTTTACTGCTTTTGACACTGTCAGGTATTTAGCTGGGTTAGCGGTAGAAAGCGTTGGTTTGAACTCGGTACAGATTTAAATCTGCGCACATGACATTACTAAGCTATCATTTACAGATGAAGCCACTAAAATTCATTACCTGTTGTATGTCAGTGACAGCTCAAAATAAGGTTTCAAATGTTCCACTTAACGAGACACATATCTTTTCAATTCAAGCTTTGCTTTGGGAAACAGTCTCAAACTGTCCCTTTCACACATAAAAACACACTGGATCCAGTCAAGCTATTTCAAAGACCCAATATAATCAACAACTATGAACAAAGTTGTATAACTTGTAGGACATTCCTGAGAAAATGGATGATGTCCCTCACTTCCCCCCCGATGGGAACAGGCTGGTGATTGATGGTACCTGACCCAGTCGGAGGCGAACGGAACACCCCTTGAAAGACAACATGTGCCACTCTTTTTTAAACATGGTAGCCCTCCTGCTATTTCTGTCCCCTCTCCACTGCGTCTCCATTTTTCGTAGATGACAATTATGCCGCTCAGCAGTTTCCCAGGTCTGACTGCAGCTTGTCACTGCATGCAGGGAATATTACAGGACAATGTTAAACTACTCCAACTATAACGGAGTCCATGCTTGACTAAGCCCTCCAAGGTCTTGATAGAGTTGTACAGTAGGGCCCTCCCCTCCACTGTAGTTGGTATGATTCTGAGGGGAAATGGCACAACACTGTAGACTGTTTCAAAAGTTTTTAAATGACAGACATCCTATTTTATGTCTAAGTTCATTTCAATATTTTTGTGGTCTGAGTCCACTTTGCGTTCACATTGCTATGTTCAGAAAAGAACAAAGATCTTTTTCCAACATTCACTCAATGCACTCTGGGTAAATACACTAGAAAAACACTACAAGATCTGTCTGGGAAAAGCCAAGAACAAGACAAGCTTTAAAATAAAACATTAACTAGCTGTTGAGGTTGGTTACTGAGCTCTCATGGTGTCAGTAAAGATGATGGAGTTTTGAAAACAACTGTATTTTGACACCCGGCAGCAGCTGTAAATTGTGTCGCGAGGCTGTGGTTAATATCTGACCAGTGCACCACCAATCTTCCCCAGCAAAATGTGTTGCTAGTCTCGATATTGACATGCTTCATAAATCAGAGGCAATGAATTGTCAGCTGCTATTTTTACACTCTGTGAAATCTGACCTGCCTTGTTGGGAGCAGAGATCCTAGCAGGGGTACTGACTTGGTGTTGTGAGGGGGGAAATGGCTGGAGCCCATTGTTTGACACACACACACCCCTCAATGCTCCCCCACACAAACACACACAAAAGCATGGACCCACAAGCGCACAGACTCACACACAAAAGCATGAACACACAAGCACCGACACGTAACCGAAATCACACATAAGCCATTAACACACTCGAGCAAGTGAGCACTCACACACACCATTCTATAAACCATGACTACTGAGTTTAGCAAATCATTACCATGAAGAGGTATCAATATGTACCGTGAGCATATTATATACAGTAAAAATTTATTTTTCACAAAGAATACATTCCAGCCTTGAGTGTTGCCAGCCCAAATCCAGAGAAGGTGAAAAATGAAGGAAGTGAAGAATAAAAATAAATAGGGCTTGTCTGAGCAGCACAGTGACAGATCACAATCACTCTCTCTCTCTCTCTCTCTCTCTCTCTCTCTCTCTCTCTCTCTCGCCCACTCTCGCCCACTCTCTTCCTCTCTCTCCCTCCCCCTCTCTCCCACTCTCTCCCCCCCTCTCTCTCTCCCTCTCTCTCACTTCTCCAAACAGTTATCTGTCAACAAGCAGTCCCTTCATTCAAGTGAAATATAGTGTAAAGGGAGATGTCTTCCATCTGTCCACCGTCATTAAGCTTCCCATTAAGTGAGATGTTTTCATTTCCTTGAAGGAGCCTTGTGACTGGATCTGGATAGAGATCACTGCTGTACACTGATGAAGAGAGGAAATAGACTGTCAGGTGTCCATTCCCATTCACGCCACCCAGACACTCCACCAGACACTCCACCCAGACACTCCACCCAGACCCTCCACCCAGACATCCACCCAGACACTCCACCCAGACTCTCCACCCAAACATCCACCCAGACACTCCACCCAGACACTCCACCCAGACACTACAACCAGACCTCCACCCAGACATGCACCCAGACACTCCATCCAGACATCCACCCAGACATCCACCCAGACACTCCACCCAGAAACTCCACCCAGACATCCACCCAGACTCTCCACCCAGACACTCCACCCAGACATCCACCCAGACTCTCCACCCAGACACTCCACCCAGACACTCAGCCCAGACACTCCACCCAGACTCTCCACCCAGACATCCACCCAGACTATCCACCCAGACCTCCAGACATACATCCACTCAGACACTCCACCCAGACACTCCACCCACACACTCCACCCAGACCTCCGCCCAGACATCCACCCTGACACTCCATCCAGACATCCACCCAGACATCCACCCAGACACTCCACCCAGACACTCCACCCAGACTCTCCACCCAGACACTCAGCCCAGACACTCCACCCAGACTCTCCACCCAGACATCCACCCAGACTCTCCACCCAGACCTCCACACATACATACACTCAGACACTCCATCCAGACACTCCACCCAGACACTCCACCCAGACCTCCGCCCAGACATCCACCCAGACACTCCATCCAGACATCCACCCAGACATCCACCCAGACACTCCACCCAGAAACTCCACCCAGACATCCACCCATACTCTCCACCCAGACACTCCACCCAGACATCCACCAGACACTCCACCCAGACCCTCAACACAGACATCCACACAGACACTCCACCCAGACCTCCACCCAGACATCCACCCATACCTCCAACCAGACATCCACCCAGACACTCCACCCAGACCCTCCACCCAGACATCCTCCCAGGCACTTCAACCAGACATCCACCCATACATCCACCCAGACACTCCACCCAGACTTCCACCCAGACATCCACCCAGACATCCACCCAGACATTCACCCAGACATCCACCCAGACCTTCACCCAGACATCCACCCAGACCTCCACCCAGACATCCACCCAGACATCCACCCAGACATCCACCCAGACATCCACCCAGACATCCACCCAGACCTCCACCCAGACATCCACCCAGACCTTCACCCAGACATCCACCCAGACCTCCACCCAGACATCCACACAGACATCCACCCAGACATCCACCCAGACCTCCACCCAGACATCCACCCAGACATCCACCCAGACACCCACCCAGACCTCCACCCAGACATCCACCCAGACACTCCACACAGACACTCCACACAGACATCCACCCAGACATCCACCCAGACCTCCACCCAGACATCCACCCAGACATCCACCCACCCAGACACCCACCCAGACCTTCACCCAGACATCCACCCAGACATCCACCCAGACATCCACCCAGACCTCCACCCAGAAATCCACCCAGACACTCCACACAGACACTCCACACAGACATCCACCCAGACATCCACCCAGACCTCCACCCAGACATCCACCCAGACATCCACCCAGACACCCACCCAGACCTCCACCCAGACATCCACCCAGACACTCCACCCAGACACTCCACACAGACACTCCACCCAGACATCCACCCAGACACTCCACACAGACACTCCACACAGACACTCCACACAGACACTCCACCCAGACATCCACCCAGACACTCCACCCAGACACTCCACACAGACACTCCACCCAGACATCCACCCAGACACTCCATCCAGACACTCCACACAGACACTCCACCCAGACATCCACCCAGACACTCCACCCAGACACTCCACACAGACACTCCACCCAGACACCCACCCAGACACTCCACACAGACACTCCACACAGACACTCCACCCAGACATCCACCCAGACACTCCACACAGACACTCCACCCAGACATCCACCCAGACACTCCACACAGACACCCACCCAGACACTCCACACAGACACTCCACACAGACACTCCACGCAGACACTCCACACAGACACCCACGCCATGTATTTTCTATTGAACATTTATCCAAATTAAACACGCTCATAATGTGACCGTGTATCGAAAAGGTATTGCTACAGTTGACAGAGATCTTTGTCTTTCAGAAAACCCCTGTGCCTAATGGCACCAAATGTACATCTTTTTTTATAGTGTTTATTTTATTTTAGGGTGAGATAATGCTTTATTGTAGGCCTAGAATTTGTCAGCTTTTCCCTGCGGTATGCATTTGTCATTGTTTTCAGCAGTGAAAGAAATGGAGCAAATACAATTTATGAATCTATGTTGATGTAAATTAAGACAAACGGAAAACCATAGTTCCAGTACATCCCACCAGTTCACATCTGAATAATGACATTTCCCCTTTTTTATGATCTGGTCTCAGTAACTCAAGCAATTACAACAAATCATTAAACACCAAAGCTAATGAACAATTACATTAATTATTTATTCATATGGCCATGAAATCCAAGTCAGACCTGTTAAGTTGTGTTACTGCTCTGCTGTCGTGTGATTTCCTCCCTGACCCTGACCGTTTAGGAATTCAGCTCTTTCTGATCAGGGTTGTGTCTCAAATAGCACCCTATTCCCTACAGTACATAGTGCACTACTTAACTATGGAATAGGGCGCCATTTGGAATGCAGACCTGGACTTTGAATAAGATAGCATTTAAAACAGACTGTTAAAAACGAATAGTCTACTTTAACATCTCATAATTACTATTGAGAAAATGTGCTATTCAGTTGTTATAATTGTCCCTCTATTGAAAAGGGTGTATTTAGTAATTAGTTTGTAATTGATGTGGTGAGTTGTTGATCATCCTATGTAGATCAACAGCCGTTCACTCGGTGCGATTGATTGTGTGTAAGCTGTGTAACTGTTGCAATCCATTCGACCCAGCTCCATTAGGTTGAACACAACAAGTCTACTTTCACACATGCTCTACTCACACATACATAGCTGTCACCTCACCATCCACTAGCTGTCCCCAAGTCATTCACTCCAGGATGCACTCATTCCAATTCACCTGCATGACTGCTACTGACTATATTGGAGATGCTGTGTGTGGCCCAATGTAGACTAAAATCTAATGCAAACTATTGGATCCACGGAACACATCAACCGCATGAAAAATACATCAGTTTAAGCTGGAGACATGTGTTTTTTGTTGTTGCATTAGATACATCTCAATCCACCGCATCTGCAGATGTCGCGCTTCTGCATCTGCGGTGACACGAAAATGTCTGTAGCGTCCAAAGAGTTTGGGCTACACACTAATATGACCCCTTACATGTTGTTTAGCTTTAGGAAACCCACAAGCCTCACTCTATGAAGGTGGAGAGGAGCCAGAGCGAGGCTACACAGGCTGGGTGCATTATGACCCGGGCCATTTGTTTTTGGTTCCTGGGAGTGTGTGTGGGTGAGTGGGCATATAATGTATGTGTTTCAAAATGCCTTTTATGTTAAAATAAACAATCTTCTGATATTTTTCCAAAAGTGTTCTTCGGCTGTCCCCATAGGAGAACCCTTTTTGGTTCCAGGTAGAACTCTTTTGGGTTCTATGTAGAACCCCCTTGTGGAAAGGATTTTACATGGAACCAAAAAGGGTTCTACCTAGAACCAAAAATGGGGACAATCGAAGAACCGTTTTAGGTTCTAGATAACACCTTTTTTTCTAGGAGTGTACTTATATACAGTATGCCATTTTATACAGTATATCGACGTTTCACAAGCAATTTTTGGAGACATGGACCAGTACTGGCCGGGCTGCTTGTTGTTGTTACAATAGTTGGTATGGAGGGTAAACTATGACCCCTTGTGTATGGAGTTGAACTGTCATAGGTGTGCCAGTGCATTGCAGACAGCCCTGCAGCTCTACACAGCCCTACGTTTGGATCAAACGTCCTCATCAAAACATGCCACAGAGTTCCAGGAAAACATCTGTATTACGTTAGGCAGCAAACTGTTGCAGAGTATCTTTTACAGCTACATCAACAGAATGCACAAGGGACGTGACACACATACACATGATAAGACACGTACTCTACACACACATACACATGGATGTTGTATTGTAAATATGTGATAGTGGAGGCCTAAATGTATTGGGTAAAGTGTTATGAAATGTAATGTCATGTAATTATTTTAAATGGTATATGACTGTCTTATGTTGCTGGACCCCAGGAAGAGTAGCTGCTGCCTTGGCAGGAACTAATGGGGATCCTTAATAAATATAAATAGAAAACTGTGTTTCCCATGTTGCAGATGGTGCAATACACTCCCAGGGTCAATATATCTATTTCTTCATTCAAATCAAATCACTAATTGGATCAGGCCATGTGGATTATCTAGGTATCTTTTTCAACATGCCATGGGCATCGAGTGGCGTAATACTGGGTGCCTAGCTAGCACATAACGTTCTGAGAACCATATATTTCTTAAAGCTTGGTGAGAGCATGGTTGTGCTATGGTTATTTTGCATTCAACCTTCCTACAACTTTCTAGGAATGGTGCAGGATAGCTGCTTGGCATACTTAAGGAACTTGACAAAAAACGTTATTTTCTTGGTATTTTATTACTTTCATTACAGAACGTTTCCTAAAAGTTCGAACATGGTTACATTTAATTAAAAAAATTGTAATGTTCTAGGAACGTTCTCCAAATGGTTTGACATTGGGAATGTTCTCAAATTGTTCCAAGAACGTTAAGAAATAACATTCTTCTGTGGAATTTCAGTACTTTAGCTTAACGTTTCCTACAGGTTTCCTCATGGTTCTATTTAAGGTAATGTCAAAAAAATTGTTCAGAGAACATTAAGACAACTTCCCATAAAAAACACAAGAAAACTTTCGTAACGTTTTGAGAACATTCTTAAGAATGTACATTCCGTTCTCAGCATCAACAAAACTTTTTCTATCCTCTATCTTGAATCCTCTACAACAAGGGTTATGTTTGCAGAGGGACACGCGGGAAGTAGGGGTATTACATAATAATAATAATAAAAACATGTATTACTCATGTACTGTTTGAACGGAGAAAAATCCTCACTCCCCCCTGCATGGTTGTATGGATCACTGTGGCTGCACCCACTCATTGGTCACACCCACTAATAGGCCACACCTGATCCTAATGAGTGCTTGTTTCCTTTGAAATGAGGTCTGTTTGAATAGACTAAAATGAATAGCTCTGAATGAGTAAAACAACATGGTACGCTAGCTCCATCCTGGTGCCACAGTGGACTGAAGATAGAGAACAGAAGGTTATAGGTTCAAATCTCACTGATGCCGTGTCACACACAAAAAAAATATGTTTGCGTGATTAATTCCTATGTTAATTCCTATATTTCTATGTCACCTATCTCTGCATGGGGGGGGGCAAAAAAAGCTTGCAGTGTTACTGAAAGTTTTAAGGAAATTATTTAAAAAACTCAAAATAACCTATAATTTCCATTCTCAGAGCTTTACTAAAACCTCCTGGAAGAACTGGCAAGGAACCGGAGTAAAATGTTCTCAGAACCTCACTGCAACTTAAACTTACTCTTGTCTTGAAAGTTGTAATAGTAGAATGCACAAGGTGCGTTTTTAAAATTGGGTAGTGCATCATCAGTTCCTCTTGTCATGGTAGTTATTGCACACCTTGGAGAGATAACTTGTCAGAAAAAGCCCATTTTATTGAGTTTTTTTAGCCCATAGTTGTTGTATTTTTTTTGTCACTCAAATATCACATGAATAGACATGGCAAAATGTATAGAATTGCACGAAAATGTGCTTTTAAACTGCAAACTGTTCTTTGCATCCTATGACAAAATGTGTAGAATTGCAGGAAATAAGCTTTAAACCTGCCAAAGTCTCTCCACCAACAAGAAGTATGTGAACAGTTTGTGTCATGAACAGTGCTTTTGCCCATAGAAATGACGGGGCGCGGGATGTTCTCTGGGGGGGAGTGAAAAAGTGTTGGAACCACTGTTCCAGACCATGAAACTGATTCCATGTGCCATGCAGGCCTCTATACTCACATCTTTGTCTGTCTCCCCAATGATGAATAAATAGGCGTTCCATAGGGCAAAGATGGGTACTGTGACAAATGTGTCATGATACTGAATGATGTGACCTATGAGTAACATGCGTCCCTTATTCATTCACACACACGCACATAGCTGATTATCTCTTGGTGAACCCAGTGTGAACCCAGTTTGACAGTGGAATGACTGAATGGCCTGCAGTGTGCACACTGGTGCTTTGTCTTCGATCGTTCATGGTTTACTTTCAGATGAACACTGTAATATAAAAATGTATCGTATCATACTTGGAGAACCATTCCACCACTTTCTCAGATCAAATGAAAACAGGGAAATAAACTAGTGAATATATTTGACATAATTTATAAACTACTATATATATATTACTACTATATAGTATATATACTACTATATATATATATATATATATATATATATATATATATATATATATATATATATATGACGTTATAAAGTAGTTCAGTGTTCTTATACTTGCCGATGATGATTAGGTAACCTAATTAATAGTGACCTTCACATGTAAATCTCATCAGTGCCTAATTAAAGTCCTAATTATGTGCACATATCTCAAGTTAGTGCCATTCGTTTTTAATCAACCAAGAAAAATGTATGCCTGAAATTGCAAGCCAATTATGTATTACTAATCTCTAAATAACACGTTAATGTAATTTTCAAAAAACTGTCAAAATAATAAACTTTAGGTTGAAGTAAAGTGCAAGGTAACAAAAAAATTAAAATAAATAAAGGGACTAAAACCAAGGTTGTATTTCTGCACTGTGTTAAATATTATTATGATGTGTTTCAAAATGTCCATTGGAGGAAGAATCCACTCAGCTAGCGCATTTGGTTCCTTGGAAGTTGTGGGAACGTATGTTTTTGGCTTGACATTGGTTGTGTGAATGAAGCCATACGTTTCTGTCACGTTCCTGACCTGTTTTCTGTTGTTTTTGTATGTGTTTAGTTGGTCAGGGCGTGAGTTGGGGTGGGCATTCTATGTTATGTTTCTATGTTGGGTTAAATGTGTTGCCTGATATGGTTCTCAATTAGAGGCAGGTGTTTGACGTTTCCTCTGATTGAGAACCATATTAAGGTAGGCTGTTCTCACTGTTTGTTTGTGGGTGATTGTTGCTGTGTCTGTGTTTGTTACACCACACGGTACTGTTTCGTTTTTTCCTGTTCGTGCGTTCTTCGTTATATGTAGTTCACAAGTTCAGGTCTGTTTAACGTCGTTTGTTGTTTTGTAAATTATCAAGTGTCTTTCGTGTCAGTGTTCGTCTTGTCTAATTAAATAATCATGTATTTATCACCCGCTGCGTCTTGGTCCACTCTCTCCCCGAAAGACGAACGTTACAGTTTCCTGATCGGTAAAACAGATTTTTTTTTTAAGTTCTGAGAACAGAAGTGAACATTTTGGCTGTTCTGGGAACGTTTACTTTTAAAGCCGGACTGAGTTCCCCTGCCGACCCCTCGCGCCCCACAGTTTTGGAACCACTGGTCTAGAAGATAGATCTTCATGATAAGAGAAAAAGAGTCTATGACAACCTTCCTGTAGTCTGAATTCCTGGCCCTGTAAGGGACAGACAGCGGGGTAGAGTGGGTAGCTGGCTAGTCGGCGGACAGCTGATTTATGATCCCGTATATAGAGATAGACACACGCTACATCCCCTTTTTGACATGTAATTGTATCCCCTTGTCCCTCAGACTCTCAGAAACGTGAGACCATCCCTTAAAATCAGGCCAATTATCCATGCCAACATGTGTCACTGGTTATTGAGAATCGTATGGAGTAACACACTGATACTACAGTACTGTACATTAAGCTATAGGCAAGAAGATCGAGGCACTGTCTGATATTACTCTTGTCCAATAACTCATGTAGAATGGCCTTTAGCAAAATATATAATGTGTGTTAATAATGTGTAATATATTAAAACCAACTGAACAGATTAAATCTCATACTTGATATTATACTGAGAAATGGACTTGAGTGATGTGAGAACAAAATATGTGTTGAGAATTCTAACCATATACAGTGTGTAGGCAACCACCGACGGGGAAGTAGAGGCCAATGCTGACGGGGGAAGTAGAGGACAATGCTGATGGGGAAGTAGAGGCCGACACCGACGGGGAAGTAGAGGCCAATGCTGACTGGGAAGTAGAGGCCAATGCTGACGGGGAAGTAGAGGACAATGCTGATGGGGAAGTAGAGGCCGACACCGACGGGGAAGTAGAGGCCAATGCTGACGGGGGAAGTAGAGGACAATGCTGATGGGGAAGTAGAGGCCGACACCGACGGGGAAGTAGAGTCCAATGCTGACGGGGAAGTAGAAGCCAATGCTGACGGGGAAGTAGAGGCCAATGCTGACGGGGAAGTAGAGGCCGACACCGACGGGGAAGTAGAGGCCAATGCTGACGGAGAAGTAGAGACCAACACCGACGGGGAAGTAGAGGCCAATGCTGACTGGGAAGTAGAGGCCAATGCTGACGGGGAAGTAGAGACAAATTCTGACGGGGAAGTAGAGTCCAATGCTGACGGGGAAGTAGAGGCCAATGCTGACTGGAAAGTAGAGGCCAATGCTGACGGGGAAGTAGAGGCCAATGCTGACGGGGAAGTAGAGGCCAATGCTGACGGGGAAGTAGAGGCCAATGCTGACGGGGAAGTAGAGGCCCATGCTGACTGGAAAGTAGAGGCCAATGCTGACTGGAAAGTAGAGGCCAATGCTGACTGGAAAGTAGAGGCCAATGCTGACGAGGAAGTAAAGGCCAATGCTGACTGGAAAGTAGAGGCCAATGCTGACGGGGAAGTAGAGGCCAATGCTGACAGGGAAGTAGAGGTCAATTCTGATGGGGAAGTAGAGGCCAATGCTGACTGGAAAGTAGAGGCCAATGCTGACGAGGAAGTAGAGGCCAATGCTGACGGAGAAGTAGAGACCAACACCGACGGGGAAGTAGAGGCCAATGCTGACTGGGAAGTAGAGGCCAATGCTGACGGGGAAGTAGAGACAAATTCTGACGGGGAAGTAGAGTCCAATGCTGACGGGGAAGTAGAGGCCAATGCTGACTGGAAAGTAGAGGCCAATGCTGACGGGGAAGTAGAGGCCAATGCTGACGGGGAAGTAGAGGCCAATGCTGACGGGGAAGTAGAGGCCAATGCTGACGGGGAAGTAGAGGCCAATGCTGACTGGAAAGTAGAGGCCAATGCTGACTGGAAAGTAGAGGCCAATGCTGACTGGAAAGTAGAGGCCAATGCTGACGAGGAAGTAGAGGCCAATGCTGACTGGAAAGTAGAGGCCAATGCTGACGGGGAAGTAGAGGCCAATGCTGACAGGGAAGTAGAGGTCAATTCTGATGGG
This sequence comes from Salvelinus fontinalis, assembly GCF_029448725.1. Lineage (NCBI taxonomy): Eukaryota > Metazoa > Chordata > Actinopteri > Salmoniformes > Salmonidae > Salvelinus > Salvelinus fontinalis. Next base: position 24,790,690 of record NC_074684.1, on the reverse strand, counting down.
GAAGTAGAGGCCAATGCTGACTGGAAAGTAGAGGCCAATGCTGACGAGGAAGTAGAGGCCAATGCTGACTGGAAAGTAGAGGCCAATGCTGACGGGGAAGTAGAGGCCAATGCTGACAGGGAAGTAGAGGCCAATGCTGACAGGGAAGTAGAGGCCAATTCTGATGGGGAAGTAGAGGCCAATGCAAATGGGGAAGTAGAGTCCAATGCTGATGGAGAAGTTGGTTAAAGGAGATGATGTTGATCTCTGCTGTCAATACAAATTGTATTTATTTAAACTTTATTTAACTAGGCAAATCAGTTAAGAACAAATTCTTACTTACAATGCCGGCCTACCCCGGCCAAAGCTGGGCCAATTGTGCGTCGCCCTATGGAGATTCCCAATCACGGTCGGTTGTGATATAGCACGGAATCGAACCAGGGTCTGTAATGAAGCTTCTAGCACTGAGATGCAGTGCCTTAGACCGCTGCGCCACTAAGCATGCCCAAGAGTGGGACGTCAGGTAGCCTAGCAGTAAAGAGCGTTGCGCCAGTAACCAAAAGGTTGCTGGTTTGAATCCCCTTGCTGAATAATCTTGAGCAAGGCACATAACCCTAATTGCACCTGTAAATTGCTCTGGATAAGAGCGTCTATTGACATGTATATGAGTGCTTTTTCAGTCATATTCGACCTCTGGGGTAAATGTAATGTCCCTAAAATACAGTCTAGAATTTTTATTATAGATTATATAAACACATTGGACTGATGGAGTTCATAAAACAGCATTAAGAATTTATGCTGTGGTATACAGCGTTGAGTGGGGCCTTGCGTCCGGATTTTTAGTACCTCGTTAAAAGTCAAACACGCTTTGAATTATGTAGAGGTGAAATAGTGTTCCTCTCTCCTTGTTGGGGATATTGTTGAGAGTGGAAACAAATCAAAGAACACTTCAACTTAGGTATCCATTTAGGAGCCGTTTACATACATAAACACAGCTGTGGAGGAATCACACACAGGCAACAGGCATCACATAAATAACATAGATGGACCATAAACTATTTGTACTGTTATCAGTGATGCTGAGCGGCGATTTCTTGGAAAGCCTTTGTGGATGGCTGATAGGTAATGAAGTGAACCCTGTTGTAAACTTAAATGGTTTTAAGTCTTATTCCAAATCCAGTTGCACTCTGTAAATCACACTGGTGTGAGCTCCTTGGCTTTGGCACATAGTAAATCACAACCCCCCCCCCCAGAAAAGGTTCATGTTTGGGGGTTAAAGCAGCTAAACTCCCATGATCTCCCCAGGTCAGGTCACTCCCCGCCTTTGAAACAGACAAGGTAGACTATAGATAAACAGTAGCATTAGTGTACAATATTTTGCTGGGGGGGACGTGGAAACATGCTATTTATGTAAATTGTGTCATTTATTTGGAATCCCTGTGAAACTGCTTATTTTATGTCCGCTTTGGTGATGATTTAATTCAAGGAATGCGGTGGAGAATGAGCAGGCCTATTCGCTCTCTCTTGGAGGACACGACACCCTATCAATCTGCACAAGAGAATTTCCTTTCAGTGCTGAGTGAGGTTTACATATGAAGTGCCCTTGAAGTGCTATGCTAGTGCTATCTGTAGGACACATTTGTCAGTTGCCTGAAAATGCATACGGTATGTGATTACAGATGTTTAATCCACTTCTAACACAAACCATTCTGAAAATCAAGGACACTTTACGGTAACACCAGCTTTGTGATACTACAGGCTGTATACAACAATGTCATAAGCAACTAATCATGTTTCTATTCGTTGACTTCTGGATGAGATAATGAATTCTCTGACACGTGGTTCAAACATGTTGCAATAGACCAGCAATATATTGGAGACATGCTGTGTTCTCAAAATCTGCCCTGAAGTTGCAGAGCTGCAGAGAAACCCCAATCTTTAGTCATACAGAAGCACAAACAACAAGGACAAGGCCCACTACAGGAGATTTATTCATAAGACAGGTTGTTGATGGAGAAAGACACAGTTATGGTTGTCTGTGTGACAAACAAATTCACACGTGTGTTTGGTCATGTGTTGAAACACCAGAGGAGCGATCAGACAAGCCACTTTGCATTGCAAAACAAAACATTACTTGTCAGCGGAGAGAGAAAGCAAGAGCGAGCGAGGGAGGGAGGGAGGGAGGGAGGGAGGGGAAAAGGCAACACTTGTTGTCAGCACTCACGCCTACAGAGAACCCTCACCAACAAATTGTTTGTGTCAGCTGAGGGAAAGGATGTGGGGCCCTATTATGGTTTAGAATGTTGGACCAATGTCAAGTATAAAGTCATAAAAATAATACTTTATTAAACTTCTATAGCGCTATTCATAAGAAAAATCTCAAAAGGCTTCATAAACAAAAAACAAGCAAGCAATATATCATGACAGTTCAGGTCAACCAATAGAGGCCTAGTCTGTGAATGCTGCATCCTCTGCAGATGGAGAGGGTCAGCTCATAGCTTGGCGTAAGGAGGGATGGAGGGGGCATCTGGAATATAAATGGCGTTGATTCTTCCATTTTTTCTGGGCCCGGCAGACCCCTTGTGACTGGGTAGTGCTGGACAGCAGTGAGAGCAGTGGTGAGAGAGAGAGCCTTGTGAGACAGAGGATGAGTCTCAAACGGCACCCTATTCCCTACATAGTGCACTACTTTTGACCATTTGACCAAAGCCCCATGTGCCCTGGTCAAAAGTAGTGCACTACATAGAGAAAAGGCTATCACTTGGGACGCAACCGGAGAGAGGGGGGCTGAGAGACGGGATGATGTGAGAGGTGTCTGGTTTCGGCTGGACAGGGTTGTGTTCAGTGCCTCGGAGCACATGACTTCAGGGTCACGGGCTCACGTCCCAGGAGGGCCACAGCTGTCTCACCGCTAGGCCCCTGCCTCCCTCTGCTCTGCTGCATTATCAGACTGAAGGGAACTGACATGAATCACTCCTCACATTTCTAGTCAATTGTGTTACTGTTTGTTTCACTATGTTTTCTTTATAATACAAAATGCTTTTCATGCGATTTCTCATTATAAATTGAGGAAATTTCAAGTTAGAAGTAAAAACAAATAACAATTGGCAAAAAATAATAATAATACTGTCCTGATATCAGCCCAGACAATAAAACAATTGTCTGAAAACATACATTTCACTCTTTTGACAGACAAATAATGACATATTTCCTGACCTTACTGATGACAATATCCACCCTATTTAACATCATCTGAAATTCTAGACCATAGATTCATCTCCCTATTGTGTTGTCCAGTTCATAATCACCCCTATACATGTCCCTTGTTCCAGGGCTGACTGCCTCTTGAATCCTATGTGACATTCTTTAGCCATCCACAACACTGTGAACAGATTGGACCTTGGACCTTTAGTTATGACACTGAGCCGCTCTGCCGGCGCCAAGAACTACATTTAGGTTGTGATTAAGAGATGAGTCACTGTTTTGTTAAACACATCAATTTCCTGCCACTTAAGAGTGTGTCACCCCATCTAGAATTACATTTACACAACTTTAAAACGTGAATATGTCATGGATGATTGCATACTGGACTGTAGTTGGATCATATACAACAAATCCAAAATCCCCTTGACGGTGACTAAAACAAACAAGGGAACCCCCTTGACAACATCCTTAGCCATGGTAGTTTGCAATTAAACGCTGTAAATATAATCTATACGTCTTTATACATTTGACATCTATAATAAAGAGGACATCGCACAGAGTATATGTCTATGACAAAGTGCGTAATCAACATCTGTCACGCTTGTTGAAATGAGTGGACCAAGGCGCAGCGTGCGTAGAGTTCCACATTATATTTAATAGTGAAACTTACAACAAAAACAACAAAGAATATAACAAACGTGCAGTATTGCAGGGCTCAAGGCAACAATACAAAAACAAGATCCCACAACAAACAGGTGGGAAAAGGCTGCCTAAATATGATCCCCAATCAGAGACAACGATAGACAGCTGCCTCTGATTGGGAACCATACCAGGCCAACATAGAAATAACAAAACTAGAGGACCCACCCTAGTCACACCCTGACCTAACCAAAATAGAGAATAAAAAGTCTCTCTGAGGTCAGGGCGTGACAGTATCCCCCCCCCCCCCCAAGGGTGCGGACTCCGGCCGCAAAACCTGACTCCATGGGGGAGTGTCCGGGTAGGCATCTAGCCTCGGTGGCGGCTCCGGTTCGGGGCGTAGACCCCGCTCCGCTCGATGATCCCTTCCATGGAACCAGACCGTGGATCTTCGCCAGAGGCTCCGGACCGTGGATCGTCGCCGGAGGAACCGGACCGTAGATCATCGCCAGGGACTCCGGACCGTGGATCGTCGCCGGAGGAACCGGACCGTGATTCATCGCCGGAGGCTCCGGACCGTGGACCGTCGCCGGGGACTCCGGACCGTGGATCGTCGCCGGGGACTTCGGACCGTGGATCGTCGCCGGGGACTCCGGACCGTAGATCGTCGCCGGGGACTCTGGACCGTAGATCGTCGCCGGGGACTCCGGACCGTAGATCGTCGCCGGGGACTCCGGACCGTAGATCGTCACCGGTGGCTCCGGACTGGGAACCCTCGCAGGAGGCTCTGGACTGCAGACCGTCGCTGGAGACTCAGGACTGCAGACCGTCGCTGGAGTCTCCGGACTGCAGACCGTCGCTGGAGACTCCGTACCTCGGATCGTTTCTGGAGGCTCTGGGCCATGGATCGTCACTGGAGGCTCCGGGCCATGGATCATCACTGGAGGCTTCGTGCCATGGATCATCACTGGAGGCTTCAGGCCATGGATCATCACTGGAGGCGCCGGGCCATGGATCATCACTGGAGGCTTCGGGCCATGGATCATCACTGGAGGCTTCGTGCCATGGATCATCACTGGAGGCTTCGTGTGTGGAGCTGGCACAAGACGTACCAGGCTAGAGACACGCACTGGAGGCCGGGTGCATGGAGCTGGCACAGGATATACTGGACCGTGGAGGCGCACTGGAGGTCTTGAGCGTAGAGCTGGCACAACACGTCCTGGACAAATGACCACCCTCACACGGCAAGTGCGGGGAGCTAGCACAGGACGCACTGGGCTGTGAAGGCGCACTGGAGACACAGTTCGTATGACCGGCGCAGGATATACTGGGCCGTGGAGGCGCACTGGAGGACTAGAGCGTAGTGCTGGCACAACGCGTCCTGGACAAAGGACCACCTTCGCACGGCAAGTGCGGGGAGCTGGCACAGGATGCACTGGGCTGTGAAGGCGCACCGGCGATACAGCGCGTAGAGCCGGCGCAGGATATCCTGGACCGAGGAGGTGCACTGGAGACCAGGCGCGTTGAGCCGGCACCACCCGTCTTGGACAGATGCCCACTTTCACACGGCAAGTGCGGGGAGCTGGCACAGAATGCACCGGGCTGGAGACACAGTGCGTATCATCGCAAAACATGGTGCCTGACCGGTCACACGCTCCCCACGGTGAGTACGGGGAGTTGGCTCTGGTTCAAACCCTGGCTCCGCCAACCACTCCGTGTGCCTCCCCCCAATATTTTTTTGGGGGGGCTGGCTCTCGGGCTTCCGTTGTGGTCGCGAACCCCGGTGTCGTCGTTGTTCCTCCCTCGCTGCCTCCGTCTGCTCCCATGGCAGGCTTTCGTGTCTTGCCAAGACTTCCTCCCAAGTCCAGGATATTCTCTAAGGTCAGGGCGTTACAACATCACACATAATATACAGTAGGAACATGTGACGCTAAGGAAAATAAAAGGTATAAAGAGCACGGTTGCTAAATGATTTCTTGATTAGACTCTGGAAAGTCATCAATACTGCGCCTCTCTCCTCCTGCAGTTCCCCTGTATGTAATTTAATTTACTACAGTATCATTGTAAAGGATGAGAGGGTCTCCCTGCTCATCTGTGGCAAATTAATGGTTGTTTCCCAGAAGAATTGGCCGAGGATAGCTATTCTATAGCCATATTGTCACGTTCTGACCTTAGTTCCTTTTTTATGTCTTTATTGTAGTTTGTTCAGGGTGTGAGTTGGGGTGGGTATTCTATGTTGTTATTCTATGTTTTGTTCTGTGTGTTATATTTCTGTGTTTGGCCTAGTATGGTTCTCAATCAGAGGCAGGTGTCGATCGTTGTCTCTGATTGAGAATCATACTTAGGTAGCCTGTTTTCCCACTATGGGTTGTGGGTAGTAATTTCTGTGTCTGTGTTTCACCATATAGAACTGTTTCGGTTGTTTGTTCGTGTTTTTGTTATTTTGTTCTGTGTTCATTTGATTTATTAAAAATCTAATTATGGACACTTACCACGCTGCACATTGGTCCGATATTTCCTACTCCTCCTCAGACGATGAGGAGAATCGTTACACATACTCTATATTTTAATGTGACCTTTACCTTTACTAAGGGGATGCCTCTTAGCCTCCTACGGATGTTGTGTGTAGTTATTTTTTTATGAACATTATAGTTATTTTTTCTATCAGGGCACATGTGTTTTATTTTTCCTACAACAGATAAAGTAAAGGTGATTGGGGCTGGGTTGAATTTCGTTTTTTAATCGTTAATGTAGTCTCTGCTTTGTGAATTCAAATACCTTGAGCCTCAAATAATCCACTACCAATGTGCCTTCAACCTTGTATCAGTATTCAGCCCCTGTCTAGCTTTCCATATTGTAACGGCTGTCTAATGCCTCCTCCTCGGATGAGGAGGAGGAGTAAGGGTCGGACCAAAACGCAGCGTTGAATGAAGACATAATGAATTTATTTACAGACAGACAAAACTGTCTGTCTGTCTTTACAAACTACAAAACAACAAACGACGTAGACAGACCTGAACTTGAGAACTTACATATACACGAAGAACGCACAAACAAGTACAGACTACACAAACGAACGAAACCACGAAACAGTCCCGTGTGGTACAGACACAGGAACAATCACCCACAAACAAACAGTGAGAACGGCCTACCTTAATATGGTTCTCAATCAGAGGAAACGTCAAACACCTGCCTCTAATTGAGAACCATATCAGGCAACACATTTAACCCAACATAGAAACACATAACATAGAATGCCCACCCCAACTCACACCCTGACCAACTAAACACATACAAAAACAACAGAAAACAGGTCAGGAACGTGACACATATAGCAAGCAGACTTTACATTTAGACCTGCAAATGGCATTGTAAAATTAATAATTTTGCGTACATAAATACACTGATAGGGTATTAACACCATCTGTGCACCAAAGAATTTGAAACTGAAGAATCTACAAAATACATACTACTACATATGCAAACATGGTGAGAAGCAACTAAAATTCATTCGCAGCCACTTTTCAAAGTGAATTTTACAAACTTTTATTGTAGACTGTTTCAAAAAATCTGTGGAGGGTTCATTTGTCAGTGCATTTAGCTTTATATTTAAATATGCAATACTATATTTTGGTGCTCCTTTTAGAACCTGTAATAATGCAAGCAGTAGGTGGTATTCTCCAAACGAACACATTCTGTCTCTATGGCTTATTCTTCATATTGTAATGAAAGGTATGTCTCACAGTAGATTGAATACGATTTAGCTCTGTGCATATAAGGCTGTTAATTCAGTAAAGCTTTCATCAATTTCTACATGCTATCCATATGATACCAGCACCTCTCTGTTGAACATGAAAACAAAAGCAATGACTGCGCGCCAAAAACAATCCTTTACATAATACCTTTTTCATCAGTACTTCATATTACTAGGAAAATAACCAATATCCCAGCTGAGCCAACAACTGCATTCTGAAATACATGGCAGAGGTCAGATAGTCACACAGTACACAGATATTGACTGAGTGTGTGCGAGTGTGTGTCTGTGTGCGTTGACAATTCTGTAACGCTAATTCCTTACATCATTGCCTGTGACAACTTGCTCAGTCGACATACATTCACAAATTTCGGGTACTGTGATGTTAAATTGTAGTAGTTCTAATCACTATACAGTATCTTACACAAATACATCGCATCATTTGATTACAAGTATGGCAATTGAGAGGAAACTGCAGAAACAGTTGGTGAGCCCCACTCAGCCTGTGGGTTATCTGACTGAAAACGTATGAGGCACAAAAGATCAGTGTATCACACAGCTGTGTACTATCAGAGGGCTCAGAAATAGCTCTGCAGGCACGAAGAACACGCTGTGAGCTTCCTTCCTCTCCAATTGACAAATGTAACATAAATTATTCAAACCAAAATAAACACCTGGACCATCCGTTACTCAAACCTTCACTCGACAACAATGGTAGGCCATCAAGGAAGAGATGGTACTGCAGACAGATGCAGACAAAACAAAAACATTTATTTTTATTTATTTCACCTTTATTTAACCAGGTAGGCCAGTTGAGAACAAGTTCTCATTTACAACTGCGACCTGGCCAAGATAAAGCAAAGCAGTGAGATAAAATCAACAACACAGAGTTACACATAAACAAACGTTCAGTCAATAACACAATAGAAAAATATATGTACAGTGTGTGCAAATTTAGAAGATTAGGGAGGTAAGGCATTAAATAGGCCATAGAGGCGAAATAATTACAATTTAGCATTAACACTGGAGTGATAGATGTGCAGATGATGATGTGCAAATTAATTGATCGATATTTAATTGCCAAAAGGTTTGTGAAACCAAACTTTAGATTGTGCTTTATTATCCATAAATGTAACTTTGAAAGCATCCTTTGAAGCCTGGATGGTTGTCATCTGAAACATTTTTCAGACAACACTTGATGGAAGTCTGACATTCTAAAGTGTTTTGCTTGACAGAAAATAATTTCTGTATAGAAAAATGAAACAAACTAATTAGACACTTCAGTGAAGGCTGACACAGAAAAGGTCTAAGAATTACTAGCAAAGACACCCTGGAGGAACCAGCAGGAAAGTGTTACAGATAAAAGTCAGCCTTCTAATTTGTCACTCTTATGTAGTTGTGGAACGCTTAAAACGGGAATTGAAACAATCAAAGGCATAACATGGTGAAAATTGCAGTAAAGTGGTATTCTGACTGTTCGTTAGCATTATCCCATGCAAATATAAAGTAATTTAAAAGTGTCATCTAACCAAAAAGTAGATTTAACAAATCAGTGAACTGATCAAAACATATAGATGGACATGTAATAGCTATTCCTGTCTAATACTTTAATAGAAATGAAAGTACAACTTCAAGTAAAACGTGTGTCTAGTCAGTAGGGCTGCAAAGGGTCAGAAACGTTCTGGTAAATTTATGAAATTTTGCTTAAATTCATCAAAAAAGTTAGCTTATAACAGTGAACCTTTTTTTGTGGGATACACAAGGAAATTCCAGGTCTTGTGGCATATTTTGGTTAAACAATCCACAATTCAATGGAATTGCAACCCTCTGCATGCACAGTGCACTCTTCCATCTCATGTACAGCTGATTCTCAAGATCTTGCACACTAATGAGATGATATTGAGCCCACACTACTATGCTGTCTGAGCCAAGGACTACATGCTTTCTGGTCGGTTTTGATTACAATACTGGATGGGGTGAATATATTTTATATGACATACATGATTTTTTGTTAACTAGTAAATAGTAGCCTACAGCAAAGTGTGTTTAAATCATTTCTAACTTGTTAAACATTTCTGCTAGTTAGTTTTTGCTACCACATTTTAAAACATGTATCTTACAAAGGAGTTGTTTAAAACCTCTCTAGGGTACGTGGGATGGTAGCGTCCCACCTCTTTAACAGCCAGTGAAACTGCAGGGCGCCAAATTCAAAACAACAGAAATCCCATAATTAAAATTCCTCAAACATACATGTATTTTACACCATTTTAAAGATACACTTGTTGTAAATCCAGCCACAGTGGCCGATTTCAAAAGGCTTTACGACGAAAGCAAACCAAACGATTAAGTTAGGTGAGTGCCTATTCACAGAATAACTTAGCCATTTTTCCAGCCAAAGAGAGGATTCACAAAAAGCAGAAATATAGATAAAATTAATCACTAACCTTTGATGATCTTCATCAGATGACACTCATAGGACTTCATGTTACACAATACATGTATGTTTTGTTCGGTAAAGTTCATATTTATATCCAAAAACCTGAGTTTACATTGGCGCGTTACGTTCAGAAGTTCCAAAACATCCGGTGATTTTGCAGAGAGCCACATCCATTTACAGGAATACTCATAATAAACATCGCTAAAAGATACAACTGTTATGTATGGAATTTTAGATGCACTTATCCATAATGCAACCGCTGTGTCAGATTTCAAAAAAGCTTTACGGAAAAAGCCAACCATGCAATAATCTGAGGTCGGCGCTAAGAGCCCAATCAAGACAAAAATATATCCGCCATATTGTGCAGTCAAACAGAAGTCAGAAATAACATTATAAACATTCACTTACCTTTGATGATCTTCATCAGAATGCACTCCCAGGAATCCCAGTTCCACAATAAATGTTTGTTTTGTTCGATAATGTCCATCATTTATGTTCAAATTCCTCCTTGTTTGTCACGCCCTGGCCTTAGTATTCTTTGTTTTCTTTATTATTTTAGTTAGGTCAGGGTGTGACATGGGGAATGTTTGTGTTTTGTTGGTTTTGGGTGTTTCTATGGTAAAGGGGTTGTTGGTGTAGTATATGGGTTTGTGTTGAGTACATGTGTCTAGCGTTGTCTATGTATGTTTAGTTGTCTAGGAGAGTCTATGGTTACCTGAATGAGTTCCCAATTAGAGACAGCTGATTTCGGTTGTCTCTGATTGGGAGCCTTATTTAGGGTAGCCATAGGCTTTCATTTGTTGTGAGTAGTTGTCTATGTGATACGTTTGTAGCCAGTGTGTGCACATCGTTGTTTAGCTTCACGATCGTTTTCTTGTTTTGTTTAGTGTTTAAGTGTTTTGTTTCGTTTGCCTTCTTCGTTAAATAAAAAGGAGATGGCTTATTTTCCTAAAGCTGCGTTTTGGTCCGTCAATCCTCCACACGATCGTGACAGAACTACTCACCAATACAGGACCAAGCGGCATGGAAAGCGGCAACAGGACCCACCTACACAGGATTCGTGGACATGGGAGGAGATACTGGATGGTAAGGGGCCGTGGGCACAACCGGGAGAATATCGCCTTCCTCGTGAAGAGCTGGAGGTAGCTAAAGCCGAGAGGAGGCGATATGAGGAGGCAGCACGGAGACAAGGCTGGAAGCCCGTGAGTACAACCCAAAAATTTCTTGGGGGGGGCCTTAAAGGGAGTGTGGCGAAGTCAGGTAGGAAACCTGCGCCTACTCCCTGTACTTACCGTGGAGAGCGAGAGTACGGGCAGACACCGTGTTACGCAGTAGAGCGCACGGTGTCTCCTGTACGAGTGCATAGCCCGGTTCGGTACATTCCAGCTCCACGTATCGGCCGGGCTAGACTGAGCGTTGAGCCGTATGTCATGAAGCCGGCCCAGCGCATCTGGTCACCAGTGCGTCTCCTCGGGCCGGCGTACATGGCACCAGCCTTACGCATGGTGTCCCCGGTTCGCCTACATAGGCCGGTGCGGGTTTTTCCACCTCCCCGCACTGGTCAGGCGACGGGGAGCATACAACCAGGTAAGGTTGGGCAGGCTCGGCGCTCAAGGGAGCCAGTACGCCTGCACGGTCCGGTATTTCCGGCGCCACCTCCCCGCCCCAACCCAGTACCACCAGTGCCTCCTCCACGCACTAGCCATATGGTGTGTGTCTCCAGCCCTTTACCACCAGTGCCTAAACCACGCACCAAGCCTCCTGTGTGTCCCCAGAGTCCTGTGCGTCCTGTTGCTGCTCCCCGCACTAGCCCTGAGATGCGTGTCCCCAGCCCGGTGCCACCAGTCCCGGCACCACGCACCAGGCCTACAGTGCGCCTCAGCCGGCAGGAGTCTGCCGTCTGCACAGCGATGCCTGAACTGCCCGTCTCCCCAGCGCCATCTGAGCCATCCGTCTCCCCAGCGCCATCTGAGCCATCCGTCTCCCCAGCGCCATCTGAGCCATCCGTCTCCCCAGCGCCATCTGAGCCATCCGTCTGCAATGAGCCTGCAAAGCCGCCCGTCTGCCATGAGCATGCAAAGCCGCCCGTCTGCCATGAGCCTACTGAGCCGTCCGCCAGACAGGAGCCGCTAGAGCCGCCAGCCAGACAGGAGCCGCTAGAGCTGTCCGTCAGACAGGATCTGCCAGAGCCGCCAACCAGACAGGATCTGCCAGAGCCGCCAACCAGACAGGATCTGCCAGAGCCGCCAATCAGACAGGATCTGCCAGATCCGTCAGCCAGCCATGAGCAGCCAGATCCGTCAGCCAGCCATGAGCAGCCAGATCCGTCAGCCAGCCATGAGCAGCCAGATCCGTCAGCCAGCCATGAGCAGCCAGATCCGTCAGCCAGCCATGAGCAGCCAGATCCGTCAGCCAGCCATGAGCAGCCAGATCCGTCAGCTAGCCATGAGCAGCCAGATCCGTCAGCTAGCCATGAGCAGCCAGATCCGTCAGCTAGCCATGAGCAGCCAGATCCGTCAGCTAGCCATGAGCAGCCAGATCCGTCAGCCAGCCATGGGCCGTCCCTCAGTCCGGAGCTGCAGTCCCTCAGTCCGGAGCTGCCGTTCCTCAGTCCGGAGCTGCCCCTCATCCTGGTGCTGCCCCTTATCCTGGGGCTGTCCCTTACCCTGGTACTGCCCCTTAGTTCGGAGCTGCCCCTGACCCTGGTACTGCCCCTTACCCTGGTACTGCCCCTTAGTCCGGAGCTGCCCCTTAGTCCGGAACTGCCCCTTAATGCAATGGGGTTAATGTGGAGGGGGGTCATTTGGAGGAAGTTAAGGAGGCGGTTAGGGACTGTGGTGACGTGGGGACCACAACCAGAGCCGGAGCCGCCACCGTGGATGGAAGCCCACCCTGACCCTCCCCTAGACTGTGTAATGGTGCGCCCGGAGTTCGCACCTTAAGGGGGGGGTTATGTCACGCCCTGGCCTTAGTATTCTTTGTTTTCTTTATTATTTTAGTTAGGTCAGGGTGTGACATGGGGAATGTTTGTGTTTTGTTGGTTTTGGGTGTTTCTATGGTAAAGGGGTTGTTGGTGTAGTATATGGGTTTGTGTTGAGTACATGTGTCTAGCGTTGTCTATGTATGTTTAGTTGTCTAGGAGAGTCTATGGTTACCTGAATGAGTTCCCAATTAGAGACAGCTGATTTCGGTTGTCTCTGATTGGGAGCCTTATTTAGGGTAGCCATAGGCTTTCATTTGTTGTGAGTAGTTGTCTATGTGATACGTTTGTAGCCAGTGTGTGCACATCGTTGTTTAGCTTCACGATCGTTTTCTTGTTTTGTTTAGTGTTTAAGTGTTTTGTTTCGTTTGCCTTCTTCGTTAAATAAAAAGGAGATGGCTTATTTTCCTAAAGCTGCGTTTTGGTCCGTCAATCCTCCACACGATCGTGACATTGTTGTTCTAGCGTTCAGTACACTTTCCAAACTCACGACGTGCATTCAAGTCCAGCAGAAAATACGGACGAAAATTTAAAAAAGTTATTACAGTCCATAAAAACATGACAAACGAAGTATTGAATCAATCTTTAGGATCTTTTTAACATAATTCTTCAATAATGTTCCAACTTGCGAATTCCTTTTTCAGAAGTGCGATGGAACAGAGCTCGCTCTCACATGAACGCGCATGGTCAGCGCATGTTCAGGTCAAGGTCGACCTTACTCAATCCCCTCTCTTTCAGCCCCACTTCACAGTAGAAGCATCAGACAAGGTTCTAAAGACTGTTGACATCTAGTGGAAGCCTTAGGAAGTGCAACATTACTAATATCCCACTGTATCTTCAATGGGAGCTGAGTTGAAAATCGACCATCCTCAGATTTCCCACTTCCTGGTTGGATTTTTTTCTCAGGTTTTTGCCTGCCATATGAGTTCTGTTATACTCACAGACATCATTCAAACAGTTTTAGAAACTTCAGAGTGTTTTCTATCCAATAATAATAATACTATTCATATATTAGCAACTGGGACTGAGGAGCAGTGGTAATTCATCTAGATGGTGGTAATTCATCTAGCAGGCTGTTTACTCTGGGCATGCTTTTCATCCGGACGTCAATACTACTGCCCCCTACCCCAAAGAAGGTAATCTAACTGCTTAACTATTTATCTGTACATGGAACAGTATTTGGGGTTTTTTACACATTTTTTTTCTCATCTTTACAGGAAAATGCCACAGGTACTATCTGATGTGTGGAGACATTTCACTGCAGCTAATGTAGAAGGAAAAGCTGTGTACATTTTCAAATACTGTGACAAATCATATGTGAAGAATGCAACAAAGATGCATCATCATCTGGCCAAGTGCATAAAGTTCCCTCAGCGCTCACAACAAGCAACCTCTGACAAAAGTCCCTCTACTTCCATTCAAGGTGAAAATTATGAATTAGACACCTTATCGATAGCAACACCTCATGGTCCTCCTGGAATCAGCAGTATTTTTTTGACTGAATGGAGGAACGTAGTCAGAGAAATGCTGATGAATGGCTTGCTCAAGCTGTGTATGCAACTGGTTCACCTCTGATGCTTACAGGCAATGTGTATTGGAAGAGATTTCTGATTGTTCTTCGCCCAGCATACACCCCTCCAAGCAGACATGCTTTATCTACTAATTTGCTGGATGCAGAGTTCAACAGAGTTCAAGTGAAGGTCCAGCAAATAATACAGAAAACAGACTATTGCAATAATCTCTAATGGGTAGTCGAATATTCGGTGTTAAAGAATAATTAACTACATCATATCCACCCCTCAACCAGTATCCTACAAGAGCACAGACAAGGGACAACAGACACACCGATCTCTACATTGCAGATGAGCTGAAGGCAGTCATCAATGACCTTGTACCACAGAAGGTATTTGCACTGGTGACAGACAATGCTGTGAACACGAAGGCTGCTTGGTCTAAAGTGGAGGAGTCCTACCCTCACATCACACCCATTGGCTATGCTGCTCATGCATTGAATCTGCTCCTCAAGGACATCATGGCACTGAAAACAATGGATACACTCTACAAGAGGGCCAATGAAATGGTTAGGTATGTGAAGGGTCATCAAGTTATAGCAGCAAAGTGAGAAGAATAAGAGCACCGCATTGAAGCTGCCCAGCAACACCCGTTGGGGTGGTGTTCTCATCATGTTTGACAGTCTCCTGGAGGGGAAGGAGTCTCTCCAAGAAATGGCCATACCACAGCCTGCCGATATGGACAGCCCCATCAAGAGGATCCTCCTGGATGATGTATTTTGGGAGAGAGTGGTAAGCAGCCTGAAACTCCTGAAACCTATAGCAGTAGCCATTGCATGGATTGAGGGAGAGAATATCATCCTGTCTGATGTTCAGACTCTGCTTGCAGATGTAAGAGAAGAAAACCGTACTGCCCTGTCCACTTCACTGTTGCTCCAAGCAGAAGAAACTGCAGTTCTGAAATACATCAAAAAGCGTGAAGACTTTTGCCTGAAGCCCAAACACGCCGCAGTGTACATGTTGGACTGCTGGCAAGAGCATCCTGTCTGGTGCAGAGCTCAACAAGGCCTATGGTGTCATCACTACTGTGTCTCGCCACCTTGGACTAGATGAGGGCAAGGTTCTTGGCAGTCTGGCGAAGTACACTTCCAAGCAAGGACTTTGGGATGGAGATGCAATATGGCAGTCGTGCCAACATATCTCATCAGCCACCTGGTGGAAGGGACTTTGTGGATCTTAGGCTCTTTCCCCTGTTGCCTCCATCATCCTCCAAATCCCATCAACATCCACCATCGCAGAGCGCAACTGGTCCTTGTTTGGGAACACAAACCAAACCACACAACAGGCTGACCAATACAAGGTTTGAAGAAATGGTGGCCATCCTGGCAAATTTGAGACTTTTTAAGCCTGACAATGAGCCATCCTCAACAAGGTTGGAAAGTGACAGTGAAGATGAAGCCTCAGAGTCTGATGTTCAAGAGGTGGACATTGAGGAGGTCCAGGGAGAAGACATGGAAACCTGAGAGGAAGACAACCAAAGCTTTAGTTTCCAGACTATCATTTTACAGATGTATGTTGAAAACGTTTTTTGGGCGATGCAATGGATCAATGGGGATCATTCAAAATTCCATTTCTTTTGTTGTTCAGTGAAATCATCCCATGTGAAGAGTCAACTCATTCAATTAAATTTCAATTCATAACTAAATTGTTTTATTTCTATTGGAAGGATTTAATCATTTGCAATTATATCTACTTATAATAAGGTAAAATGTTTTTGTTTCTGTCTTCATATGATTGGGTAAATATATCCAATGCAACAAATATCTACATTTAAATGGTATTAATATTAATTTGCAAATATTTCCGTTAATTCCCATATAGTCCCGTAAATGCCTATATATTCCCGTTAATTCCCACAGAAAGTTTCCACCTCTGAATATTCCCCAAAATGTACAGGATGGACCGGGCTGTGGGGGAGCACTGGAGCTCTGGTGCACAGCCTTGGCACCACTCCTCCAGGCTGGATGACCACTTTAGCCCGGATCCTCCAGAGTGCAGGCACAGGTTGAACCGGGCTGTGGGGGAGCACTGGAGATCTGGTGCATACTACTCGCACCTCTCCCATAGGCTCAATGCACACATTCGCCCGGCACGGGCGGAGCGCAGGCATAGGACACACTGCACCCTCCCAGCGCCCCGGAGACACAGCACGCAGAGCCGGCGCAGGATACCCTGGGCCGAAACGGCGTACCGGGGACCAGACACGCTGAGCCGGCACAACACGCCCTGGCTGGATGCCCACTCTCGCATGACACTTGCGGGGGGCTGGCCTATGGCGCTCCGGGCTATGAGCGCGTACTGGCAACACCGTGCGCTTGACCGCATAACACGGTGCCTGACCAGTACTGCGCTTCTTCCAGTAAGCACGGGGAGTTGGCTCAGGTCTATCGCCTGACTCTGCCAAACTCACCGTGTGCCATCCCAAAATGTATTGGGGGGGCTGCCTCTCGTGCCTGTCGTGCTGCCGTGCTAACTCCTCATATTCCCCAGCCTGTGCCCAGGGTCCCTTACCATCCAAAATCTCCTCCCATGTCCATGAGTCCAGATAACGCTGCTGTTTGATACCACGCTGCTAGGTCCTTGGTTGGTGGGTGATTCTGTAACGGCTGTCGTCGGAAGAAGGTGAAGACCAAAACGCAGCGTGGTAAGTGTTCGTCATGTTTAATCGAAACTGAACACTAAAAAGCAAAAACAACTCCATCAGGTGCAACACACACTAAACAGAAATGAATCACCCACAACATAAAATGGAAAAACAGGCTACCTAAGCATGGCTCCCAATCAGAGACAACGATAGACAGCTGCCTCTGATTGGGAACCACACCAGGCCAAACACATAGAAAACCAACAACATAGAAAAAAGAACATAGACTGCCCACCCTAGTCACACCCTGGCCTAATCAAAATAGAGAATAAAAAACCTCTCTATAGCCAGGGCGTGACAGTTGCCTCATGGTTTAAATAGCTGATTCACAACAGGACATAAAGGCTTTAAAGAGGAATCTGAACGTCCTGATTTTTCCCACAGCAATCACAGTATCCTGTTGTATTGCCCATGAAATCTCTGACTGTCTATAATTAAAAGAGATACTTTTTTGTCAGCAAAAACATTTTCTCAGCAAACATGTAAATTAAACTAACAATTATTAAACTCCCAGTATTTGCCTATATACAGTACCAGTCAAAGGTTTGTACACACCTACTGATTCAAGGGTTTTTCTTTATTTTCACTATTTTCTACATTGTAGAATAATAGTGAAGACATCAAAACCATGATTATGGAATCATGGTGTAACCAAAAAAGTGTTAAACAAATCAAAATATAATATATTTTATATTCTTCAAAGTAGCCACCCTTTGCCTTGATGACAGCTTTGCACACTCTTGGCATTCTCTCAACCAACTTCATGAGGTAGTCACCTGGAATGCATTTCAATTTTTATTTTATTTCTATTTAACTAGGCAAGTCAGTTAAGAACATATTCTTATTTTCAATGACGGCCTAGGAACAGTGGGTTAACTGCCTGTTCAGGGGCAGAACAACAGATTTGTACCTTGTCAGCTCAGGGATTTGAACTTGCAACTCTTCTGGTTACTAGTCCAACACTCTAACTACTAGGCTACCCTGCCGCCCCAACAGGTGTGCCTTGTTAAAAGTGAATTTGTGGAATTTCTTTCCTTTTTAATGTGTTTGAGCCAGTTGTCAGTTGTGTTGTGACAAGGTAGGGGTGGTATACAGAAGATAATCCTATTTTGTAAAAGACCAAGTCCATATTATGGCAAGAACAGCTTGAATAAGCAAAGAGAAGCAACAGTCCATCATTACTTTAAGACATGAAGGTCAGTCAATGCAGAACACTTCAAGAACTTTGAAAGATTCTTCAAGTGCAGTCGCAAAAACTATCAAGCGCTATGAAGACACTGGCTCTCATGGGGACCGCCACAGGAAAGGAAGACCAAGAGTCACCTCTGCTGCAGAGGATACGTTCATTAGAGTTAACTGCACCTCAGATTGCAGCCCAAATAAATGCTTCACAGAGTTCAAGTAACAGACATCTCAAAGGAAACTGTTCAGAGGAGACAGTGTGAATCAGGCCTTCATTGTCAAATTGCTGCAAAGAAACCACCACTAAAGGACACCAATAATAATAAGAGACTTGCTTGGGCCAAGAAACATGAGCAATGGCTATTAGACCTGTGGAAATTTCTCCTTTGGTCTGATGAGTCCAAATTTGAGATTTTTTGTTCCAACCGCCGTTTCATTGTGAGACGCAGAGTAGGTGAACTGATGACCTCAGCATGTGTGGTTCCCACCGTGAAGCATGGAAGAGGTGTGATGGTGTGGGGGTGCTTTGCTGGAGACACTGTCTGGGATTTATTAATAATTCATGCACACTTAACCAGCATGGCTACCATAGCATTCTGCAGTGATAAGCCATTCCATCTGGTTTGCGCTTAGTGGGACTATCATTTGTTTTTCAACAAGACAATGACCCAAATACACCTCCAGGCTGTGTAAGGGCTATTTGACCAAGAAGGAGAGTGATAGAGTTCTGCATCAGATGACCTGGTCTCCACAATCACACGACCTCAACCCAATTGAGATGGTTTGGGATGAGTTGGACCGCAGAGTGAAGGAAAAGCAGCCAACAAGTGCTCAGCATATGTGGAACTCCTTCAAGACTGTTGGAAAAGCATTCCTCATGAAGCTGGTTGAGAGAATGCCAAGAGTGTGCAAAGCTGTCATCAAGGCAAAGGGTGGCTACCTTGAAGAATATAAAATATGTTTTGATTTGTTAAACACTTTGTTGGATATTACATGATTCCAAATGTGTTATGTCAGTTTTGACGTCTTCACTATTATTCTACAATGTAGAAAATAGTAAAAATTAAGAAAAACCCTTGAATGAGTAGGTGTGTCCAAACATTTGACTGGTACAGTATATACACTGCTCAAAAAAATAAAGGGAACACTTAAACAACACAATGTAACTCCAAGTCAATCACACTTCTGTGAAATCAAACTGTCCACTTAGGAAGCAACACTGATTGACAATAAATTTCACATGCTGTTGTGCAAATGGAATAGACAAAAGGTGGAAATTATAGGCAATTAGCAAGACACCCCCAAAAAAGGAGTGATTCTGCAGGTGGTGATCACAGACCACTTCTCAGTTCCTATGCTTCCTGGCTGATGTTTTGGTCACTTTTGAATGCTGGCGGTGCTTTCACAAGAGTGGTAGCATGAGACGGAGTCTACAACCCACACAAGTGGCTCAGGTAGTGCAGTTCATCCAGGATGGCACATCAATGCGAGCTGTGGCAAAAAGGTTTGCTGTGTCTGTCAGCGTAGTGTCCAGAGCATGGAGGCGCTAACAGGAGACAGGCCAGTACATCAGGAGACGTGGAGGAGGCCGTAGGAGGGCAACAACCCAGCAGCAGGACCGCTACCTCCGCCTTTGTGCAAGGAGGTGCACTGCCAGAGCCCTGCAAAATGACCTCCAGCACGCCACAAATGTGCATGTGTCAGCATGGTTAAGTACACATTGGAGCAATGACAGTCATTGATTGATTGTTTTTTATAAGATAAGTTTAATGCTAGCTAGCAACTTACCTTAGCTTACTGCATTCGCGTAACAGGCAGGCTCCTCGTGGAGTGCAATGTAATCAGGTGTTAGAGCATTGGACTAGTTAACTGTAAGGTTGCAAGATTGGATCCCCCGAGCTGACAAGGTTAAAAATCGGTCGTTCTGCTCCTGAACGAGGCAGAACGTTCCTAGGCCGTCATTGAAAATAAGAATGTGTTCTTAACTGACTTGCCTAGTTAAATAAAGATTAAATAAAGTTGTAAAGAAAATAATAAAAAATAATAAAATAAATAAAAATTAGGCAATTCGGCGCCCAAAAATACAGATTTACGATTGTTATGAAAACTTGAAATCAGCCCTAATTAATTTCCGATTAATCGGTCGACCTCTAGACTAAACACCTCCCTCTGCAACTGGATCCTGGACTTCCTGACGAGCCGCCCCCAGGTGGGAAGGTTAGGTAACAACACATCCGCCATGCTGATCCTCAACATGGGGACCCTTCAGGGGGGCGTGCTCAGCCCCCTCTTGTACTCCCTGTACACTCATGATTGCATGGCCAAGCACGACTCCAACACCATCAATAAGTTTGCTGATGACACAACAGTGATAGGCCTGATCACCGACAACGTGAGACAGCCTATAGGGAGGAGGTCAGAGACCTGGCCGTGTGGTGCCAGGACAACAACCTCTCCCTCAACGTGACCAAGACAAAGGAGATGATTGTGTACTACAGGAAAAGGAGGACCGAGCACACCCCCATTCTCATCGACTGGGCTGACGTGGAGCAGGTTGAGAGCTTCAAGTTCCTTGGTGTCCGCACTATACCCCTCAGGAGACTAGAAAGATATGGCATGGGTCCTCAGATCCTCAAAAAGTTATACAACTGTACCATTGAGAGCATCCTGACTGGTTGCATCACTGCCTGGTCCAAAAGGCAGTGATGATTGTGTACTGTGATGACCGCTTCTACAGCCAAGCAATAAACTTGACTCCTGAACAGCTAATCAAATGGCTACCCAGACTATTTGCATTGCCCCACCTCCCTTTTACGCTGCTGCTACTCTCTGTTCATTATCTATGCATAGTCACTTTAACTCTACCTACATATACATATTACCTCAATTACCTCGACTAACTGTTGCCCCCGCACATTGACTCTGTAAAGGTACCCCCTATATACAGTATAGCCTCGCTATTGTTATTTTACTGCTAGTCTTTAATCATTATTTGTTATTTTTTACTTATCTATTTTATATTTAATACTTATTTTTCTTAAAACTGCATTGTTGGTTAAGGGCTTGTAAGTAAGCATTTCACTGTAAGGTTGTATTCGGCACATGTGACAAATACAATTTGATTTGATTTAAGTAGCATGTGCTTTTGAAACTGATTCATCTTTCTATATGAAGTGCTTAAGCTGTTCAGAGTGTTTGTACTGTATGCCATTTTCAAATGTTGGAGATATGCCAAACACTACAATGACAATATCACAAACAATCAATACTCATATTTGAACAAAACAATGATTAGATTCTAATCATTCTCCAAATGTGCTAACATAATTGCAAAAGGGTATACTAATGATCAATTAGCCTTTTAAAATGATAAACTTGGATTAGCTAACACAACGTGCCATTGGAACACAGGAGTGATGGTTGCTGATAATGGGCTTCTGTACACCCATGTAGATATTCCATTAAAAATCAGCCGTTTCCAGCTACAATAGTCATTTACAATGTTAACAATGTCTACACTGTATTTCTGATCAATTCAATGATATTTTAATGGACAAAAAATTTGCTTTTCTTTCAAAAACAAGGACATTTCTAAGTGACCCGAAACTTTTGAACGGTATTGTACAATCCATATAGCAATAATTGTCATACTAATGACTAATTTCAAGGTCATTCAGCCATCATCAGAGGTGAATAGCTATCGAAGGCTTGTTGAACAAGACAACGTTACAACGTACAAGTACTGTTCACCTTTGAGGGACCTGGTGTGTTTGAAACTTCTCCATATATTTGAAGTGAAGGTTGAATTTACTGAAAATCCAAATTGACAATGAGTTATTCTTCTCCTGAAGCTTGTATTGGATTAGATGAAGTTTGCTTGAAAGTGTACCATGCCTAGAAAAGTAAAAGAAAGAGAATAAACCCATTACCAGTCATTTGCATATTCCATTACACTATTTCCCTCAAAAGTAATGGCCCAAAAGATAATCCCCACGAACATATGGATCTCATGACATGGATACAGCACTTGGCTCTGGACTCCGGTATGAGATAATACAGCAATTAACTTTTTTAGTTGCAGGTAGAACCCTTTTGGTTCCATGTAGAACCTTTTCTACAAAGGGTTCTACATGGAACCCAGAAGGGTTCTACCTGGAGCCAAAAAGGGTTCTACCTGGAGCCAAAAAGGGTTCTACCTGCAGGAACAGCCGAATAACCCTTTTGGAACCCTTTT
Organism: Salvelinus fontinalis; assembly: GCF_029448725.1. Lineage (NCBI taxonomy): Eukaryota > Metazoa > Chordata > Actinopteri > Salmoniformes > Salmonidae > Salvelinus > Salvelinus fontinalis. The sequence goes on along the minus strand of NC_074684.1, from coordinate 24,768,066 downwards.
TTCTAAGCGTGTATGTTGAAATCAACAAAGCATGTCCACAATAAGCAAATGCACTCTCATGATAAATGTTTGCCACAACACACCAAAAGGAAATGCTGAAATCCTTGCTTCACTGTTGTCTGTAGTAATAAACATGACTAATCGCTCAAAATTTGCCAAAGTCCCTTGATACTTGCCCTTTGCTTCTCGCTGCAATTACAGTGAGGTGTTTCTCATTCCTCAGATTTTTATACACAAACATCATTTTTTCACCCAATAATCCATCTAAATTAATTATTCATTGGCAAAGCCCCCTTCCTTCTGTGTGATTCATACAAATCTATGCAGTAATGACCTACATTGCATTTAGGGGAGGAGCACAGGGACTTTCATCAACAGAAACAAGCTACATATGTACAGGGATGGTAATGATTCCCAACTGTAACCTTTTCCCTCACCCCACCATGATTAAGACATGACCCAGATTTCAGAATCTCTTTTTGAAGTTCTGAACTCAAAGAAACTGGTCCCCCAGCCTCCACTAGTATATTCTATTGTGTTGATTGTAAATAGAAAGGCTAGCTAGCTTGAGAGGCTAGCTAGCTTGCTAGCAGGGATAGCAGTGAACTCCCAATGATTGATCAGAAGAAAAGCCTCCCTTGAGCTAAGATTTAAATCTTGTCATCACACATATTCCCAGCTGCTGCCTCCCATACCTGCAGCCACCCCTGGCTCATTGGAGTGGGATTTATATATATTTTTTGCATAAGAGAGTGTGAGATCAGTGCTAAATCCATTGTAATCTCCCTCTAAGCTACATACCTGCTCCAAAAGCCCTCATGAGCAGGAGATGGTACGTTATGACTGGGCCTTTTATCCAGGCGAAGGAGATTACATCTGAGGAACGCACTCCTTTCAAAGTTCTCTTCAGAGTTCAAACAGTCTCATTCCAGTCACATCCGCATCAAGGAAAGACATCAGAGACCTTCAAAACTAACACTTATATAATCTGGGAGAAACCTATATTTCTTAAAAATAAACTGCATAGTTGGGTGCCTTAGTCAAACTTTTGGACCTTAACCAGATGAAAAAACATATTGTAGTTATGCCGTATTATTAGTTTATCTAGTTTAATTAGTTTATCTATGTCACGATCGTCTTGACTTTGAAGAGAGGACCAAAACGCAGCGTGTGAGAAATACATTCTCTTTTTATTTGAGAAGAGCAACGAACGAAACAAAAACAACAAACTGATGACCGTGAAGTTATATAAACAAAATGGTGCTGACACTGACCACTATACACTGACATAGACAATTACCCACAAACACATGATGCCCATGGCTGCCTTAAATATGGCTCCCAATCAGAGACAAATGAAAGACATCTGTCTCTGATTGAGAACCACTCAGGCAACCATAGACTTACCTAGAAACATTCACTAAACACAAACCCATACACTAAACCCAACATCCCCTTTACCATATAACCACCCAAGATGAGACAAAACACAAACATTCCCCATGTCACACCCTGACCTAACTAAAATAATAATGAAAACAAAGAATATTAAGGCCAGGGCGTGACAATCTAATTTGCAATATTTTACAAATATTTCAGGTTAAGATATTCATTTATTTGGATCATGCCATACATCAGATATGAACTAAAAAGGGGGCTGCACATCAACATCAAAATTCATTCCTAGATATATTTTGTTGACATCATGACTTTTAGCGGTGCTCAAACTCCAAGCAACTCAATATAATGTTCATACTCAGTAGATTTTTCGGTCAGATGGTGCCTCAGGATATGATGTGATGGAGAGTAGATTCATAGTGCCCATCCACACACAAAGACAGACACAGAAAGCAGCTCACCTGGGAGCATGCCAGTCTTCCGTATCGATGGGAAGCTTTTTAAATATGAATAATGATGGAAACCTGTCATTGATGATGGATGATGGAGGACATCAGCGGTCGGAGGGGTTTCTCTGCCTCACCACTCATCTGTCTCTGGAACAGCTGCTGTGCGTCTGCTAAGGGGCTTAGGATGTGGAAGGTTGCTGGGGGATCAGATCTGAGCACTGCTGCTGTTTCCTCATACACCCTCCAACACCAGCCTCACGCAGCCTCCAACGTCAGCCTGACACACCCTTCAACGTCAGCCTGACACCCTCCAACGTCAGCCTGACACACCCTCCAACACCATCCTCACACAGCCTCCAACATCAGCCTGACACACACTTCAACGTCAGCCTGACACCCTTCAACGTCAGCCTGACACACCCTCCAACATCAGTCTGACACACCCTCCAACACCATCCTCACACAGCCTCCAACATCAGCCTGACACACCCTTCAACGTCAGCCTGACACACCCTCCAACATCAGCCTGACACACCCTCCAACATCAGCCTGACACCCTTCAACGTCAGCCTGACACACCCTCCAACGTCAGCCTGACACACCCTCCAACATCAGCCTGACACCCTTCAACGTCAGCCTGACACACCCTTCAACGTCAGCCTGACACACCCTCCAACGTCAGCCTGACACCTTCCAACGTCAGCCTGACACACCCTCCAACGTCAGCCTGACACACCCTCCAACACCATCCTCACACAGCCTCCAACATCAGCCTGACACACACTTCAACGTCAGCCTGACACACCCTCCAACATCAGTCTGACACCCTTCAACGTCAGCCTGACACACCCTCCAACACCATCCTCACACAGCCTCCAACATCAGTCTGACACCCACCAACATCAACCTCACACAGCCTCCCAAATGAGCCTTACACACCTTCCAACATCAGCCTTACACACCTTCCAACATCAGCCTTACACTAGGCTTGGGCAATACACATATACCGGGGCATTTGGAAATATCCACGGTATGATTTTCCATGTGAATATTTTGTTTTGTTTTTTATAGATACCTGCAGTCAACTTATGCACTAGGTTAATAGAAAAAGCCGATAGCATTCTTCATTTCGCCTGTTATATATATTTTTTCAATTTGAAACCATTCCCCAAAGAGCACGTGGAGCATCACATTTTCCATTACATTTTAATCATTTTGCAGACACTTTCCCTCAACAAAGTATTTATCAGCAAAGTCAGTGCTAGTGGGAAAAGAGAAGTGTATATATGTTTTTTTTGGGAGGGGGGGGGCGGGGGGGCGGAAGCTTCGTGATGTGACGATCCACTGTTGTTCAGCGCAAGACTTAAACTTGAAATTCACTGATAATATTTGCCTGCTAAATATCTTATAACTATAAGTTAACTATCTAAAATGTGCCACATAAATTACTGTATCGCCAGCTCAGGGCTCCAGCTATGCATTTGGCTTGTTAACTTGCTAGCTAAGTGGGTAACTTAGCTTGCAAATTCATGCTTTTTGGTTACATGAGAAACAATCAAACCCCTCCTGGATCAAATCAAATCACATTTTATTGGTCACATACACATGTTTAGCAGATGTTATTGCAGCGAAATGCTTGTATGTATAGCTCCAACAGTGCAGTAATATCTAACAATTTCACACCAATACACACACATTTAAAGTAAAGGAATGGAATTAAGAATATATCATGATCCCTGCTGTGTTAAATGTGTTTGTGCGTGCATGCAGCAAATTGTGAGTAGTCTTTTATGATAGTTGTATAACTTAATGAGCTGAGTTGTCTGTCCTTACAATTAGTTTATGTTAGCTTGTGCTTGTTAGCATTTAGCTAGCATCCACTATTGGAATTCGCTAGTACTTTGCTATAATTGTTTGCATTAACAAAGTATTAGCGCCCCTTGTGTGCTATGCCGGTAATACTGTATACCCCATTATGGTACAGGAACGGTATGAAGGTATGAATATCTGGATATCGCTCAACCCTACCTTACATGGCCTCTAATATCAGCCTCACACCCTGCAACATCAGCCTCACACACCCAAAACATCCGTGCACAGCCCTAGAGCATCAGGCCGCTCAGTGGAGAACAGAGGTTTGTACAAGCCGACCCTTGGTTTGTTCAATGAATGTTGCTCATACCGATGAGGCTTTGGCGTTTTAAGTTACAATTACTCTGTTATGTCCAATTACTCTTTTAATCATGCTGTTGTAATTTCAGCAGCAAATGCAGCTTACAATATGAAGAAACATCCATCGCAACCCATTACATATACGCTGGATAATCTTAATCTTTGGTCTCGTTGCACTAAACTTTTTTTTGCTCGCTTCACTGAATGTAATCGTCAATAAAGATCCACCTGATAACACCTGGGAGTTCATTTGGTAAGTGACCGTTGTCTGTTAGCCAGTGGGCTAGAATGACGCACAATGAACGTCAGTTTGGTTATGGAGGTTATGGGGGACACCGGAAATGTGATATGCTGTTAGGTGTCATGAACTGTCATTATGTTTTGTCAAGCTCCAAGTCATGTTTCTGGCAATCTCATGTAGGCACTATGACAGAACATTATCCTCTGCTTTCAGATGTCCCTCTGGTGCCTCAACACTAGGGCCCTGCGTAAGACATTTCCCACCAGGCTATACTATACTACCCTGACACTGTGTATATAACTGCTTTGACACACAGGCTTTGTTTGTGATACTGCTCACTGTAAAACATGATTTGTTGTTTCAACTTATTATTTCCAGTCATCTAGTTGCTTGGCCTTTTTCAAGCTCAGAGTACTTCACATTTTACCATATCCTAGATTTTATTACATTTATTTTGATTAACAATAGATGGTTAATTTGATGTTTGTTCATTGTTCATTTAATATCATTATTTAAATCAACATAAACCTTTGTTATGTTAATAGTAAATGTGGAGTTCTAATAACTAAATCTACATTATTGTTGTCAAATAAAAGACAGTTAAGTCCACTGCTTCATTTTTCAGTGTAACTTACTGTTCTCATTTGAATCAACTTAAACATTTATAACGTCAACAATAAATGTTGAGTTATCATAGTTAAAGCAACATTTATGCTGACAAATAAAAATAATTTAAGTCCACATCATCATATATCAGTATAAGCAACCATTTTTAGTTGAATTAATTTCACATTTTGTTAAGTCAACTTTCAATTAAGTTATTGTAACTAGTAATACAGTTATCATAACTACATTGAAAGTTGACATAACAAAATGGTCTAAGCAGGGATAACGTGACATGTTAAGTGCTCTGAGCTTGAAAAAGGCCAAGCAACTAGAGGACAGGAAATAAGAAGTAGAAACAACCTTAAAGCCAGTCACTTCAATTTATATAAAAGTTAACCATTTGCCATTATAACTTACTATTCTGAGATTCATCTTTTTCCAATTTTGTAATGTAAAGTTTGAATAAATATATCATAATTAGTAGCACTGTTATACTAACTACATTTAAAGTTTGCATAACAAAATTGTCTAAGCAAGGATAAGCTGACATGTAATGTACTCTGAGCTTGAACAAGGCCATGTAACTAGATAACTGGAAATAACACGTTGAAACAGCATTAAAGTGTGAATTATCTGACATTTAAAAGAGTTAACCATTTACAATCCCTGTTCAATCAATATGCACTTAAGTCAAGCCTACTTCATATTGAGTTATTGTAACACAGAGTTCTCAACCTGTTTGGCTGGTGGTGCTACACTGTGGCTACGAGCAAGTCAAGCAGGCCACACATACATAAATAACTATAGTATTAATGACATAACAGATGAGTTTGCTACAGATACATAAATAACTATACTATTAATGACATAACAGACATGCTTGCTACAGATACATAAATAACTATAGTATTAATGACATAACATATGAGTTTGCTACAGATACATAAATAACTATACTATTAATGACATAACAGATGAGTTTGCTACAGATACATAAATAATTATACTATTCATGACATAACAGATGCGTTTGCCACAGGCTGCAAGTAGAGAACCACTGTTCTAACTCAACAAAATTACTTTGACTAATAAAAAATGTAAACTTAATATAAACCAGTATGTACAGTTGAACAAAGTTCAGATTTAGTAAAGCTTATCTCCATTTCAAAATGACTTTATTTTTTACACTGATTGATTTACTATCAAGAGTACATTGATTGATTCAACAACTTACATTGAAATCAATTCATTCCATCTTGAAATAACAACAAAATAGTCCAATTGTGTATTTCAGAACATGTATTGCACTAGGTATTAACAAACAAATACATTTGCAGCAATGTTTTGCTCCCTAGTTCAATACAGATTTCCTGTTCCCAAGAAAGCTAAGGTAACTGAGCTAAACGACTACCGCTTCGTAGCACTCACTTCCGTCATCATGAAGTGCTTTGAGAGACTAGTCAAGGACCATATCACCTCCACCCTACCTGACACCCTAGACCCACTCCAATTTGATTACCGCCCCAATAGGTCCACAGACGATGCAATCGCAACCACACTGCCCTAACCCATCTGGAGAAGAGGAATACCTATGTGAGAATGCTGTTCATCGACTACAGCTCAGCATTTAACACCATAGTACCCTCCAAACTCATCATCAAGCTCCAGACCCTGGGTCTCAACCCCGCCCTGTGCAACTGGGTACTGGACTTCCTGACGGGCCGCCCCCAGGTGGTGAGGGTAGGTAACAACATCTCCACCCCGCTGATCCTCAACACTGGGGCCCCAAAAGGGTGCGTTCTGAGTCCTCTCCTGTACTCCCTGTTCACCCACGACTGCGTGGCCATGCACGCCTCCAACTCAATCATCAAGTTTGCAGACGACACTACAGTGGTAGGCTTGATTACCAACAACGACGAGGCGGCCTACAGGGAGGAGGTGAGGGCCCTCGGAGTGTGGTGTCAGGAAAATAACCTCACACTCAAAGTACTATTGATCCATCTATTTTGTGAAGTCCACCAGTCCCTCCTGTAGCAAAGCACCCCCACAACATGATGCTGCCACCCCCCGTTCTTCACGGTTGGGATGATGATCTTCGGGTTGCAAGCTTCCCCCTTTTTCCTCCAAACATAATGATGGTCATTATGGCCAAACAGTTCTATTTTTGTTTCATCAGACCAGAGGACATTTCTCCAAAAAGTATGATCTTTGTCCCTATGTGCAGTTGCAAACTGTAGTCTGGCTTCTTTTATGACGGTTTTGGAGCAATGGCTTCTTCCTTGCTGAGCGGCCTTTCAGGTTATGTCGATGTAGGACTCGTTTTACTGTGGATATAGATACTTTGTACCCGTTTCCTCCAGCATCTTCACACGGTCCTTTGCTGTTGTTCTGGGATTGATTTGCACTTTTCGCAACAAAGTACGTTCATTTCTAGGAGACAGAACGTGTCTCCTTCCTTAGCGATATGATGGTGTTTATACTTGCGTACTATTTTTTGTACAGATGAACGTGGTACCTTCAGGCATTTGGAAATTGCTCCCAAGGATGAACCAGACTTGTGGAGGTCTACAAATCTTTATCTGAGGTCTTGGCTGATTTCTTTCGATTTTCCCATGATGTCAAGCAAAGAGGCACTGAGTTTGGAGGTAAGCCTTGAAATATATCGACAGGTACACCTCCAATTGACTCAAATGATGTCAATTAGCCTATCAGAAGCTTCTAAAGCCATGACATCATTTTCTGGAATTTTCCAAGCTGTTTAAAGGCACAGTCAATTTAGTGTATGTAAACTTCTGACCCACTGAAATTGTGATACAGTGAATTATAAGTGAAATAATCTGTCTGTAAACAATTGATGAAAAAATTACTTGTGTCATGCATAAAGTAGATGTCCTAACCGACTTGACAAAACTATAGTTTGTTAACAAGAAATTTGTGGAGTGGTTGAAAAACGAGTTAATGACTCGAACCTAAGTCTATGTAAACTTCCGACCTCAACAGTAGTTGCAAAAAAGTACTTTTATTCAATAATTTACATTCTAAAGCACATATGCGAAATGAAAACAACATGCCAAATCAAATTAAATGTAGCAAATAATGACATTACACTTCTTTGACAGTGTAAATAATATTGAGGTTATGTGAACCCCAGTGTTTTAAAACACTTTGCTCAGAAATCAACCACCAGGACTTAATCCACAATTTTTTATTTTTTTATTTCACCTTTATTTAACCAGGTAGGCAAATTGAGAACACGTTCTCATTTACAATTGCGACCTGGCCAAGTTAAAGCAAAGCAGTTCGACACATACAACAACACATAGTTACACATGGAGTATAACAAACATACAGTCAATAATACAGTGAAAAATAAGTCTATATACAATGTGAGCAAGTGAGGTGGGATAAGGGAGGTTAAGGCAAATAAAATATATTAATAAATAAAAATATAAAAAAGGCCATGGTGGCGAAGTAAATACAATATAGCAAGTAAAAAAACACTGGAATGGTTGGTTTGCAGTGGAAGAAGGTGCAAAGTAGAGATAGAAATAATGGGGTGCAAAGGAGCAAAATAAATAAATACAGTAGGTAAAGAGGTAGTTGTTTGGGCTAAATTATAGATGGGCTATGTACAGGTGCAGTAATCTATGAGCTGCTCTGACAGCTGGTGCTTAAAGCTAGTGAGGGAGATAAGTGTTTCCAGTTTCAGAGATTTTTGTAGTTCGTTCCAGTCATTGGCAGCAGAGAACTGGAAGGAGAGGCGGCCAAAGGAAGAATTGGTTTTGGGGGTGACCAGAGAGATATACTTGCTGGAGCAGGTAGGTGCTGCTATGGTGACCAGCGAGCTGAGATAAGGGGGGACTTTACCTAGCAGGGTTTTGTAGATGACCTGGAGCCAGTGGGTTTGGCGACGAGTGTGAAGCGAGGGCCAGCCAACGAGAGCGTACAGGTCGCAGTGGTGGGTAGTATATGGGGTTTTGGTGACAAAACGGATGGCACTGTGATAGACTGCATCCAATTTATTGAGTAGGGTTTTGGAGGCTATTTTGTAAATGACATCACCAAAGTCGAGGATTGGTAGGATGGTCAGTTTTACAAGGGTATGTTTGGCAGCATGAGCGAAGGATGCTTTGTTGCGGAATAGGAAGCCGATTCTAGATTTAACTTTTGATTGGAGATGTTTGATGTGAGTCTGGAAGGAGAGTTTACAGTCTAACCAGACACCTAGGTATTTGTAGTTGTCCACATATTCTAAGTCAGAGCCGTCCAGAGTAGTGATGTTGGACAGAATCAAACTCAATTTGACTCAAACTAAAGAGCATCCCGGCATGCAGGTACATGACTTGAAAAGCTTGTTTTGAAAGATGTCATTGTGTAGAATAAGCTTGCAAATATGGTCACCCAAATACTTCATAGGCAACTTTTCTCCAAACAAATAGAGGAAAAAATATATGTATGGTCTTTGTGGTTTACAAGGTCAGTATAACTCCCAAAATGAATACCCTTTCAATGTTTGATAACAGAACATGAAAACATTCAAAGTCCAGTTGCACTTTTAGTAAAATGTCCTATTACAAACATTACGTTGTAATAAGTCATGTTAACCTAGTAATAATAAACATGCTCTAAATGCTCATTACATCAGTGCAAAGCAAGCCGTTTGGGGTGTTCTTGACCTCATGTATGATCACATGCTTTATCACAAGAGACATGTTTACAATTCCAGCTGGCAATGGGTGGTCTGCTCGAGAGCCCTCCACTACAACGACAACACCAATTTTCACTCCATGTTGACTTCCTCATTTTAATCAGTTGCCTCATTTTATTGGCGATTCTTTTGGCGATTCTAAATTAGACTGTATAGGCGATTCTAAATTATGTTTCTGGACTCTTATTCCACTGTACAATAAACCCATGTTTTATGGCACGGTAAATAAAAATTCAAACACTGAGCAAAGACAACCTTCAGACTGGTTTCTAAGACAAGTTGGTGTTGAGTGTGAAAATTTGTTCTAACATGCTGTAAACATTTTCAGAATGCACTGTGCTCACTGCGAAAAAATGATAGCAAATCAATAGAGTAACTTAAGTCTTCCCAAAACAGAGATTTGTAAGATTTAGGCAAATAACATCATCATTGTCCAAGGAATTAACTCAACTTCTGTGAGTAAAACAAAAACACACCAATTAGTTGTCTTAACAAAAAAGACAGTTCTTCAGCCCATGCACTTTTTGCTGCACAGTTTTCTGCACCAATCTTCAAGAATATCTTCTGAACTACCTCAAAAGTGTACCTGAAACATTTTGGGTAATCCATGTTCAGACAATAAAGAAGTGCAATCAAAGTGGCAAAGGCATTTGGGACATTGTGATGCTCATGTATGATCACCGGCTCTTCTATCACAAGGGCATCGTCCACATTGTCAGCTGGCATTGGGTCATCTGCTGCAGCTCCATCCACAACGACAAGGATACCGATTTTCACTTCCTCAGAATCAGTTGTCTTCTGAAAAACAGAACAAAAATAGGCAAAGATTATTGCCCAACAAAACATCCTCCAATACAATTTTCTGTGAAACTGTCTGCAAATGTACTGTTGCATATTGATGCAGGCAAGTGGTGGCAGGTAACCTATAGCGTCTGCTATAGCGCCGCAAAGGTCAATAGTCATCCAACACTGAAAATATGGGGGAAAACCATGTAAAGCCTCATCTATCATTCAGTGCTGTTTTGAAAATCAGCTCTTTCTACAACATTCATTATATTAAAGGTGCACTGTGTAGAATTCCACCTCTACTACTTTCTTTTTAAATGACCAGCTTACAAAAGCTGTAAAAAACTACATTTCTAGATATTTAAAAAGTATTAAAAAGTTATTTAGATGGGACAATGATTCCCTACAATAAGCAATTCATTCATTTCAAAAGCACAGCCAAAAATGCAAAGTTTATATTGAAGACGGACCAGCGCAGCCCACTGACAAACAATGTTGAAGCAAAACTGATTGCAATTTCTGTTCAAATGGCAAAATCAGCACTGCATGGTTTAGTGTTTAATTGTCCCATCAAAATCACTTTTTTATATATTTTTTAAATTACAAGAAATATAATATTTTTTTACAGCTTTTGCATAGAATTTGGAATTCCTCAGTGCCACTTTAATTATGTTAATTGTCTAACAATAGAGCATTTGACATATCCCTAAGGGCACTGCAGTTTTGTGTGCTGCCATACACCAGGGATGTGATACGTTCCAATATGCTAAAACTTGAACATACTTACATTTCACAACTGTCGACAACAGCTATCAATAGTTGTTTACATGGTAGTTAGGTATTATCGCCCAAACCTAGTACTGTGTTTAATGTATAGTCCTGATTTTTGCTTTGCAGTCCAAGATAAAGATTTAGTTTCTTCTGGACAACAGGCATGCTAAATCACTATTCTCAAAGCAATGTCTAGCAAGGGAGAAAGGTTGAGTAAAAGTAAAACAAATAAAACATTGCTAAAAGAGATGTCCTTATATACTGTAGTTGGTTCACATTTGATTTGACTTGTGTGTTATAATCACTTCAGATGGCGACAGACGTTCAATTTGACCATTGAACATTACAGTGCATCATGATTCATAGGAGATTTCACTCCTGGGAGAAAGCATAAGGTTATGTTGTAGGGTTTAATACCTCACATGTCTTCAAAAAATTGGTAGGGTCTTCTCGCAGGAAGTATGGCAAACCTCGGAGCACAGCCTCTCTCTTCCTTCGATTGGAACTCAATCACCGTACCCAAACTGGCCGCGCACATGCTCCATCGTGCGCAAATAGATTTTGGCCCCCCACACCAAACGTGACCACGACACGCAGATTGAAGTATCAAAACAAACTCTGAACCAGTTATATTAATTTGGGGACAGGTCAAAAAGCATTAAACATCTATGGCAATTTAGCTAGCTAGCTTGCTGTTGCTAGCTAATTTTTCCTGGGATATAAACGTTGAGTTGTTATTTTACCTGAAATGCACAGGGTCCTCTACTCCGACAATTAATCCACACATAAATGGTCAACTGAATCGTTTCTAGTCATCTCTCCTCCTTACAGACTTTTTCTTCTTTGAACTTTATATGGCGATTGCCATCTAACTTTCATAGTTACCACAATGACCCGACCAAACTTAGTTTATTCATCACAAAACTATTTGATGTTGGCAGTTATTTTAATGATTATTTCATTGGCAAAGTTGGCAAACTTAGACAGGAAATGCCCACGACAAACAGTGAGCAATTATATTACTGTATAAAAAAAGAAAGAAAGAAAGAAAAGCAGTGCAAGTTTGAATTTGTAAAATTAGTGTGGGAGAGGTGGAAAAATTATTGTTAACGATCAATAATGACAAACCTCCTGGCATTGACAACTTAGATGGAAAGCTACTGAGGATGGTGGCTGACTCTATAGTCCCTCCTATCTGTCATATTTTTATAGAGGAAAGTCTTTGTCCTCAGGCCTGGAGGGAAGCCAAAGTAATTCCGCTACCCAAGAGTGGTAAAGCGGCCTTTACTGGTTCTGAAAGCAGACCTATAAGCTTGCTGCCAGCTCTTAACAAACTGTTGGACAAAATAGTGTTTGACCAAATACAATGCTATTTCTCTGTAAACAAATGAATAACAGACTTTCAGCATGTTTGTAGAGAAAGGCACTCAACATGTACTGCACTGACACAAATGACGCATGATTGGTTGAAAAAAATTGATAATAAGAAGATTGTGGGAGCTGTACTGTTAGATTTCAGTGCAGCCTTTGATATTATAGACAATAACCTGTTGTTGAAAAAACTAAAGTGCTATGGCTTTTCAACCTCTGCCATATTGTGGATTCAGAACTATCTATCTAATAGAACTCAAAGGGTTTTCTTTAATGGAAGCGTCTCTAATGTCAAACATGTAAAGTGTGGTGTACCGCAGGGCAGCTCTCTAGGCCCTCTACTCTTTTCTATTTTTAACAATGACCTGCCACTGGCATTAAACAAAGCATGTGTGTCCATGTATGGTGATGATTCAATCATATACGCATCAGCAACCACAGCTAATGAAGTCACTGAAAAGCTTAACAAAGAGTTAAGGGTCTGTTTTGGAATGGGTGGCCAGTAATAAACTGTTCCTGAACATCTCTAAAACTAAGAGCATTTTATTTGGTACTAATCATTCCTTAAGTGCTAGACCTCAGCTGAATCTGGTAATAAATGGTGTTTCTGTAGAACAAGTTGCGGAGGCTAAATTACTTGGCATTACCTTAGATTGTAAACTGTCATGGTCAAAACATATAGATGCAATGGTTGCAAAGATGGGGAGAGGTCTAGCTGTAATAAAGAGATGCTCTGTTTTTTTGACACCACACTCCAAAAAGCAAGTTCTGCAGGCTCTAGTTTTGTCTAATCTTGATTATTGTCCAGTCGTGTGGTCCAGTGCTGCAAGGAAATACCTAGTTAAGCTGTAGTTGGACCAGAACAGCGGCACGTTTTTCTCTTAATTGTAATCAGAGGGCTAATATTAATACTATGCATGACAGTCTCTCTTGGCTAAGAGTTGAGGAGAGACTGAGTGCATCACTTCTTATTTTTTATAAGAAACATTAATGTGTTGAAAATCCCAAATGGTTTGCATAGCCAACTTACACACAGCTCTGACACACACACTTACCCCACCAGACATGCCACAAGGGGTATTTTTATAGTCCCCAAATCCCGAACAAATTCAAGAAAATGTACAGTATAATATAGAGCCCATATTGCATGGAACTTCCTTCCATCTCATATTTCTCAAATAAACAGCAAACCTGGTTTTAAAAAACAGATGAAGCAACACCACGCGGCACAACTCCTCCCCCCTATTTGACCTATATAGTTTGTGTGTATGCATTGATATGTAGGCTACGTGTGCCTTTTTAAAAATGTATATAGTTCTGTCCTTGAGCTGTTCTTCTCTATTTATGTTCTGTATTATGTCATTTTGTATTATGTTTCATGTTTTGTGTTGACCCCAGGAAGAGTAGCTGCTGCTTTTGCAACAGCTAATGGGGATCCTAATAAAATACCAAATACCCAGCAAAATAGCCAATTACATTGCTACAAAACGGAAAAAAAACACCTAAACAAGTATTTAATGTAGGAAAGTGATTAAAATTATATGCTGCCACTTTCAGACCAAAGGGTTACCATGGTAATGGAGTTACAGAACTTATACTGATTTGGGGGAATATATCTTGATTTTGCAGTTTAAACTGAAACTAACACTGAAAAACCAGGAAGCATGTGATTAAAGTATACATATCTAGGAAACATGAAAACTAGTTAAGTCTCATTTGGGATAATTTAAAATGTATCGATGACAGCCTGTGACTGCCACTGCGCTTATTGTTAAAAAAAGTTAAAGGATTCAGAGTCAAGCTATGAAACTAAATGACAGAAATACTTTGAAAACAACAATGGTTTATAGCCATAATTGACTTCAGAAAATGTGACTTATAAACAGTCAGAGATTTAGATTTTTTACACCCAGCTTAAGAGCACTACAGATAAAAGGAATACATTTTTGGAAAGCGTATGTAGTTCCTTGTGTCCTCTAATCACCTTAATCTCAAAATGCACAAAGGTCTGAAGGGAGACAAGCTCTTGATACAAGCTCTCAATACTAATTAGAAGCATGGCTAGCAAACATCTTTCATTTGTACTATTATGCAGGTTATCAAACTATTTCCAAGCTTATCAGCACATGTACAATTCCGACCACATGTGTCATCTAGAGCCATGGTAACTAAATGCACTTTAACCACATGTCCTAACGATCCTAACTCAACACTATGCTAGCTAACACCATGCTAGATAGCGGGATGCTAGCTAACAGCATATTAGAGAAATTTTACTACAGTACATGTAGCAGAATTAAGTAATCCAATTTAAACTTATAGTGAAATACTATTTGCTAAACGTAGCCAAATATCTGTTTTTCTTAATTTAACCAAATTGCCATTTTAACATGGAGTGTGTGCGTTGATAACCAGCTAACGTACGCTAGCAATTAACCTATTTAATCCCATCGGTCACAATAGTGACCGTAAAAAACGTTTCCAGTTATAAGGCTCTAAAACTTTTACTGAATGATCTATCAATGCATTTCCAGCAAATATTGAAATAATAGAGGGTCTCAATGAAATATGTGCAGTGTCACATGTTTAGTGTAAATTGTCACATGACCAGAGCTGTTTACTTCCTGGTTGTACCATGAGAAGAGGATGGCTGCATCAAAGCTCCTAAACAAAAGGTTAGTAAAGTATGTTAACATAAAGATAGGACAAAGATTTTTGGTACACATCATCTTTAAGGTGTCTAGTGTTGATACATTCATTTGCAATTACTCAACTTTGTTCAGTGTGGTCATAGAATGTGTAAACATGTTGACGGCAACAATAGTGACCGGCGGGATAACACAGTGTGCCTAGGTATACACATAGTTATACACATACATACCTAACTTTCTACTCTGTTCTTTCTTTTAGTTTCACTTTGAGTCAAGTTCTGGATATATTGGATCTAGGTGACTGCCCAGACAAGGCATGCAACATTGCAGTTATCCCTCAAAATGAGAAAGATGCTGTCCTGAGTGATTGTGATAGCGATGGGTCAGATATGGACTATGGACAGGCCATTTGCCAGCCAGGCTGTTGAATGCATATGCTGAACATATGCAAACAGATCATGACAGGAACAACGTTATCAGTGATGATGACCTACCCCTCACCCCCCCCCCCCATCCACAACCTCCCCCTCACCCCCCTCCATTGTTGATAATGAAGAGCCAAGGGCCTCTACCCGCCAGAGGGTCCAGTCAGAAGAGCCAAGGGCCTCTACCCGCCAGAGGGTCCAGTCAGAAGAGCCAAGGGCCTCTACCCGCCAGAGGGTCCAGTCAGAAGAGCCAAGGGCCTCTACCCGCCAGAGGGTCCAGTCAGAAGAGCCAAGGGCCTCTACCCGCCAGAAGGTCCAGTCAGAAGAGCCAAGGGCCTCTACCCGCCAGAGGGTCCAGTCAGAAGAGCCAAGGGCCTCTACAAGCCATAGATGTCAGCCAGAAGAGCCAATGGAAAGCTGCAGGTGGCCAAAAATATAAATTGAGTGTTCAAACGATCGAAGAGGCCTGCCATCACTGTGATTCCAAAACACATAGTATACAGCCCAAATATGCAAAAGTTTGGCACGAAACCACTGAGCCACGGAAGGAGATCTTTACTGGCTGCTACTGCTGAAGATCAGGCAAGATATGATAAAGCTTCTCACTGGCCAATCAACACGATGTACCGGTTCCAGAGAAGTCGTCATTGTGACAAACGTACTATGCATGTGAAAAATGCAAAGTGCCACTGCACATTGAGTGCTTCAAGATATACCATGGACAGTAGAAAAGGAGATAAGATCGAATGAAAAAGGGCTGAAAAAGACAATAAAATAAAAATAGAAAAGTCGATAGAAAAGTCGATAAAGGGTGAGGAGAAGCAGTACAACGGACTCTAGGAAGAAAAAAAAGGACGAAAAAGACAATCAAAATGACTGAAATGTTTTTGGAAAAGAAGGTCAATTGATTCAAGACATACTGTATGACAGTAGGACTGACTGATCACAGTTCAAAATAGTGATGCACAAACTAATCTTGCACTTGGTTCTGAAGCCTAACTTCTGAAGCCTAACTATGATATACTGTATATACTGTATATATATATATATATATATATATATATATATATATAATCACTCATTGTGCAGTGGTGCTTTTTAAATATATATATATATATAATTGTATTTTGTTCAGTGTCGGCCTCTACTTGAATACATATTCTACAGGTTACCTCTACCCTAAATGTTACCTTTATGTTCAGTGTAGGCCTCTACTTGAATACATATTCTACAGGCTACCTCTACCCTAAATGTTACCTTTATGTTCAGTGTAGGCCTCTACTTGAATACATATTCTACAGGCTACCTCTACCCTAAATTTTACCTTTATGTTCAGTGGGAATGAATCACACGACTGCTATACAGTTGTTAGTGAATGTTGCACTAAAATGTCACAATGACAATGTTACAATGAATATTGCACTAAAGTACAAGTTCAAAAGTTACACTAAAGTTACAATATTAGTGTTTCAATACATGTTGCACTAAAGCAACAATGTTGAAATACATTGATGGTTGTTTTTTTGTCTTTGCTCTCAGTGTTCACATCGTGTTGTATAAGGGTTTTTGATGTGTAAAATAGTCACACTAGAACGTGACGGGGCATTCTAGAGGCAAGGCTGGGGACAGCTAGTGACAGAGTTTTAAATGTGTTAACAACTGGGTTGGGATTTATAAGAGCTTTGATAACTGCAAAGGAGAAATATGTTAATTTAGTATACGTAACATTATCCCACCGGTCACAATTGTGACCGACCATAAAACACACTTTTTCACCTACTTGTCCATTAAAATTTCCAAAAAGAATGATTGATTACTTCAAAGGGTTAGTGCAGGGGGGAGCTCATGCTTGTTCTTTCTATCTGTGCCAACCATGGTGATCTTCCTCTTCCGGAGCTGCTGGCTGACACTTGATTTGGATATTTTCATGTCTGGGAAAAATTCGGGATTAAATGGGTTAACATAGTGCTAATGTCCTTAATATTCTTGTGCTGAAAAGTTATCTTTATTTTTATAAAGGGCACTTGTTAACTTACCCAAAAAATATTTATACTGTGTAGGTTACCAAATAGGTAAATAATATTCTAGTGGTTGTATTGTTTTAAAGGAGATACTCACCAAGCTACTCACTCCAGTTTGGGAAGCTGTTGAATGCAGTATAGGCGTTGTCGAAGCACGGTCTTGATCAAGCCACTTCCTGAAATGCGCCGCCGCCTATAAATTACCACTGAGTTCAAAAACAAATTGTGCTAGTACGACAAGGCTTAATTAACCCTTGTGTAGTCTTAACATTCTGTATTCTCCCCTTGTCCTAAGGGTAAAAAATGACCGGCCTTCGCTAAACCCTCAAATAAAGCAGCTTCATTGAATTTTAAACCCCAAATCTATTTTGCATGAAGAAACAACCTGCCATTCATCACAAACTTTGTGAATATCTGGATTCTCCCTCTTCACAATGCAGAAAGACTGCCTTTAATCAGTGGACACTACTCATTTTTATTACAACACACCTGTCATAATTGTTTTCTTTATTAAAGTAGAGGTTTATTATTATTATTGCTATAAGTACTGCATAGGTATAAACATAAATGTTCTAGCAAAATATAGCACTTGTATAGCCTAAGAAAGTAGCAGAAATGTACAGAAAGTAGTTTTGAATGCATTTTATTGAAGGGAAACAATAACAGTCCTGAACTTTCTTGCAAACATACTGACATATTCTTATATACTGTACAATGAGGAATTCACCTACAAAACATCAGTCTTCTCCCATTTTATAACCTTTGCCCCATCCACAAGGTGTATAAACAATAACAATAAATAAGAATGAAATAAGATAATAGATACAAAACAAAGAACATAAATCAATAAACTCTAATTAGCACATGTAGGACAGTATGCAAGTGTGTGTGCATGGACTTTGCAGATGTATTTCTCACATGTGCAGCACATAGCATTTGTTTTACAGTCCCTCTTTGGGGGGCAGAATTGGCATCTCCATAGCCTGCCCCAGCTGCAGCCTCAGACGGATCAGGACAAGATTCAGCCCCCTGAACAGCTTTCACAAGCGCTGCAGAGGCTGCTGTGCGGGGGAGGCGCTCCCTTCTTTGAATGTGTGGGGCTACAAGTGCCTTTCCCAGATGCTCCAGGAACACCCTCCTCTTGTTCCGCTTATCAAGCATCCAGGTAGGGTTGATCTTGTTCCATATCACGAAGGCATTGTATGACACATCAATGATGTTATGGAAGATGACCAGGGGCCCCTTCTTCACCTCTTATGAACTCAGCCAGCAGCTCCTGAAGATCTTGTTCTTCACCTGGCCAGTCATCCTCCTGCAGCTGTAAGTTCCAATCTCCTTGTCCAGGTTGTCCATGCCTCCTTTGTTGTGGTTGTAGTCCAGGATGATGACTGGCTTCCTGTCCTCACAATCACTGATCTCTGCCGATTTGTGCAGTGTGCTTAGGAAGATCACATTCTTGTTCCTCTTTGGGAGGTAAGAAACTAGAGTGGTGGTGGGGGTTAAGGCAAACTTTGATGAGAAGGCCTCTCTCGCCCTTGTTGCGAGGAGTGCAGGGGGGAGCTCATGCTTGTTCTTTCTATCTGTGCCAACCATGGTGATCTTCCTCTTCCGGAGCTGCTGGCTGAGTTCATAAGAGGTGAAGAAATTGTCACAGGTGACATTGTGTCCCCTCAGTCCATCTGTCACATCAAGCACAACCCGCATCCCCTGGTTCTTCTCCGGGCCTCCACTGGCCGGCTTCCCTGTGTAGACTTGCATCTTCCAAGCATAGCTGGATTGTGCGTCACAGGCCACCCATATCTTGATGCCACACTTTGCTGGCTCGCTGGGCATATACTGCCGGAAGGGACAGCGACCTTTTGACAAAAGAGATTACTATCAGTAATTAGTATCAGTGTCACAGAATACAATTACATAAATCGATGACATTACAGCAATACATAATAAAATTAACAGTGAAAATCACTTACATTACAGATATGAAAGTAAAAATGTACCTCTGAATGGAACCAGTTGCTCATCCACTGTTACTTCAGGCCCAGAGTTGTAGAGGTATGGCAGAGGCTCCACCCAATTCTCCCAGACCTCTCTTATGGCCGCCAGTTTGTCTCTCACACGTCTTGGAGGTCTTGACTGAACATTATCACATCGTAACATTCTTGAGAAAGTGTGAAAGACTTTGTGGCATCGTGGCACGGAAAATTGCCCTTCCACTCTCCGCATCCTAGAGACTACATGTAGCCTCGCCTCAGGACCTATACACAACCGCTAAGATTAGCAGCCCTATGTAGGCACGCAGGTCAATCTCATCCATCCTTTTCAAGTTGTCTCCTTTATTTACGGAAACCCTCCAAATTTGTCATCTCCAGGATGTTTTCTTCAAAGGCTGGTGTGATGAACATGTAGAATGTTGAGGTAATGTCCTGGGCATGGGCAACTACATGTCTTGTGGGCCCTGGGGTCATCCTTATGACATTTTGTGCTGCCATCCTGCCCTGGTTGTCATACGGTGACAAGGACCATGTTATTTTGCTGTTCTTTGACAAAAATGTCTCTCTTTCAGCTTGGGGTTTTCTTCTTCATCTGAAGATGATGCATAGTGTTCTGGGTTGTATTCTTCCCCATCTTCTTCTTCAGATACATTCTCCTCATCTAAATGATTGTTCTCTTGTTCCTCCTGGACATCTGGAAAAATCTGATCTACGACCTGTTGGGCACTGAAGCACCTTAATAGCCTCTGAATGCATTGTCCATTAGAAAACAATGCTATCAAGAAATGTTTATTTTGTCTGAAATTTTGTGCACTTTGTCTGTGAACTTGAGTCGTATGGGGTCATGAAGGGGAGATGCTGCACATGCACAAGAAAGTTTTAGTTTTGTCTGAGTTCAATCAGTATCACACATAATCAAAATCTCTCATTGTGTGTGAGTGTGTGTGTCTTTGTGGTTTTTGTGGTGTGTCAATTATTTTATAACTGCCAGGTCAAAAATGACCCCAAGACAATCTTTGTACCCTGGTGGTGCACAGCTTTCGTGGAAATAAGAACAAAGGCGATGTTTCACTTTTTCTAGTGTTAGGGTCACTCTAGGAAAAGTCATAACATTTCAAGTTGAATGAAAATCATTTAGGGGGTTTTCTCTGCTGTTAAACATAGTCATTTTTGACCCTTAAGTGTCACATCCGTTGTTGGAATGAGACCAAGGTGCAGCGTGGTAGGCGTATATTTTTCCTTTTTAATAAATGACACCGAAAAAAACAACAAAATACAAAACGAACGTAAAGCTACATGCAGTGCAGAAAAGCAACTACACACAAGCAAGATCCCACAAACTAAAGGTGGAAAAAAGGCTGCTGTATGATCCCCAATCAGAGACAACGATAGACAGCTGCCTCTGATTGGGAACCATACCCGGCCAACAAAGAAATAGAAAAACTAGAATGCCCACCCAAATCACACCCCGACCTA
This sequence comes from Salvelinus fontinalis, assembly GCF_029448725.1. Classification (NCBI taxonomy): domain Eukaryota; kingdom Metazoa; phylum Chordata; class Actinopteri; order Salmoniformes; family Salmonidae; genus Salvelinus; species Salvelinus fontinalis. Next base: position 24,747,000 of record NC_074684.1, on the reverse strand, counting down.
ACCAAATAGAGAAATTAAAAGGTTCTAAGGTCAGGGCGTGACATTAAGACAACACAAGGGTTAAGTAAATAAAAAATATTTTTGATTCTAAACATTATACACTTTTGTTTAATAATTAATTGATTACTAAAACTGATTCTACTTGATTTTGTAAGTTAAGACAATGTTATTGCTTGTAGTTATTATAACTTGCCATTTTTCGTAAACACAACTAGGATCTTGTTTTAGTTTATTTGTTATTAGTTCTGATTTGAACGTTGACTGAGCAAATTGTTTGCTAACTGAACTTCATTTTTAATTTTTACAGTTTTTGTTGAGTTGAAGTCAACTTAACTTAACGATTTGTCAAATCAACACATTTTGCACATTTTGTTGACTTGAATAGATTAAATAAGTTCTTTTGACTTGATGAAAGTCTGGTTCATCCCTGGGAGCAATTTTCAAACGCCTGAAGGTACCACGCACATCTGTACAAACAATAGTTTGCAAGTATAAACACCCTGGGACCACGCAGCCATCATACCGCTCAGGAAGGAGAAGCATTCTGTTTCCTAGAGATGTACGTACTTTGGTGCGAAAAGTGCAAATCAATCCCAGAACAACAGCAAAGGACCTTGTGAATATGCTGGAGGACACAGGAACAAAAGTATCTATATCCACAGTAAAACAAGTCCTATATCAACATAACTTGAAGGGGCGCTCAGCAATGAAGAAGCCACTGGCATAAAAAAGACAGACTACGGTTTGCAAAAGCACATGGGGACAAAGATCGTACTTTTTGGAGAAATGTTCTCTGGTCTGATGAAACAAAAATAGAACTGTTTCTCCATAATGACCATTGTTATGTTAGGAGGAAAAATGGGGAGGCTTGCAAGCCGAAGAACATTTGTGGGCAGAACTGAAAAAGCGTGTGCGATCAAGGAGTTCTACAAACCTGATTCCGTTGCACCAGCTCTGTCAGGAGGAATGGGACAAAATTCACCCAACTTATTGTGGGAAGCTTGTGGAAGGCTACCCAAAATGTTTGACCCAAGTTAAACAATTTAAAGGCAATGCTACCAAATACTAATTGAGTGTATTTAAACTTCTGACCCACTGGGAATGTGATTAAAGAAATAAAAGCTGAAATAAATAATTCTCTCTACTATTATTCTGACATTTCACATTCATAAAATGGAGTGGTGATCCTAACTGACCTAAGACAGGGAATTTTTACAAGGATTAAATGTCAGGAATTGTGAAAAACTGAGTTTTAATGTATTTGGCTAAGGTGTATGTAAACTTCCAACTTCAACTGTACATGACACTTCTAGGAACCAAGAGAAATCATCCCACTCTCGTCTCAAAGCACAATAAAGCTTACCCTCCTTTAGAGGGAGAGATGTCTCTGACGTGGACAATGGAGCAGAAACTCATTTGCCTTACATACACGGGGCTCTTATTTGTCACTCTGTGGCAGTCTGGTACGGTTTTCACAGTACACCCCCAGGTTTGTGTTGTGCTTTTCTGTCTGAGGGGAGCAAAAACACATTTCTTTGAGAAGCTCTTTGTATTTTCCAGTGTCTTGTACTCCTGATGACGATCTCACAAAGTAACACTGATGCCACTTCATTTAGCAATTTGAAGGTTGCTTTACTGATGCGCGATTGTATTGCATTAAAATATTTCCTTTTTCCTCCTGTTTAGTATAGAGAACCTTTTTTTATTTTTGGTTCACAGCTATATTTCTTCCTGCGTGTTGCCGGGTGTCATACAGAGGCCAGATATTTCAAGTAAAGAGAGATGGTTTCTGAAGGAGTGCTCAAGAGAGATGCCTGTGTAATTCCACCAGGCAGATGAATAGGATCTCTCAGTCTGCAGTGCTGTCAATCCAATAGCTTTGAAGTGTGCATACTTCACAAGAAAAACCCAACAAAAAGGGGGAAAAATGGATGAGGGTGGGGGAGATGGGGATAGGGAGGAGGAGAAAGTTGATGTCTGTATGCTACATGAGAACATGATGCGGCTTTTCCTTAAACTTTTCAACACCACTATACTGCATTTATGTGAAACATGGTCTCAGAGAATTTCGTATTATTATGTACATACATCCGAGCTACCCCCATTTCGTATGATATGTATACATTTGTGGATGTCCATGACCCATTTCGTATGATATGTGATGAATTACAATTCGTATTATATGTTACGAATTTGCAAAACGTATGATATGTTATGAATTCTAGGTGGCTAACGTTAGCTAGGCTAGGGGTTAGGGTTAAGGTGAGGGTTAGAGTTAGGGGAAGTGCTAGCTAAAAGGGTTAAGATTAGGGGGAGTGGAAGGGTTAGCAAACATGCTAAGTAGTTGCAAAGTAGCTAAAAAGTAGTAAGAGGTTGAAAAATGGCTAATCAGTCAAAATGCTAGAGTTGTCCACGATGAGATTCAAACTCGCAACCTTTGTGTTGCTAGACGTTCGTGTTATACGCCTACCTATCCACCCCGACCAACCACCCTACTTTTGTTTTTGCCTTAAGTTACCATCTGTCTTAGGTAACCATACCAAATGTAACATATCAAACTAATTTAAGTGTTCCAGATTTACCTTTAGTATGTTACGTCTAGTCTATGAGAGCAGGCTGTTATTGCTCTAATGAGTGCAACTGCAGTGCTGTGAGAAGAAGAAAAATGGTTCAAATGTTTCCATTGGTCTGTCACTGTGAAATTGCTGCAGAAGCAAAAAGTTGTTATTTTAATTTGCATTGGTAGATATTCAGATGGTTGTTTTGGCCAACTCGTTGTAAGAGTGGATGCTGGAAGGAACATGAATTACTTACTGCACTGAAGGATGTGGACTTAAAGATTACACTCCCCTTCACCTCTTATGCACTCATGGTTTATGGCCTGCAGTTTATTAACAATGCCTAGTGGAACTACTGGAAAGTGAAGATGACAGATACTTCTAGCCAACCTCTGTGCATTTGAATATAATGCTTTAAAGCTGCAATGTGTAACTTTTTGGGCGACTGACCAAATTCACATAGAAATGTTAGTTATAGATTTGTCATTCTCATTGAAAGCAAGTCTAAGAATTGGTAGATCTGCTATATGTGTGCTATTTCTATGCCTACCATTCTTTAAGATTTTTGTTGCATCTTTTTGGTTTGGTTTTGCACACCAGCTTCAAATAGCTGAAAATACAATATTTTTGGTTATGGGAAATACTGTATATTTCACAGCGGTTTAGAGGGTACAATGTTTCTCTACACTATACTTGCTTGTTTTGTCACAAACTGAAATCAGGTAAACTATTCACATTTTTGCAACCAAGAAATGGCAAAGTGATTTCTGCATAGTGCATCTTTAAGCTTTTACCAAAGGAAGTACACTCTACTCAGTAGAAGACAAATGATGATGCAGAACCGACTCAAATTACCCTCCAAAAAAACAACGCCTTTATGCAACGGATGAATAAATAGACAATTAAAACTACATTTTTTTTCAAGACAGTTTGCAAGTGATGAAGACCCTGTATAGAGTACAATGTTTGCGGCGCATGCTGGGGCTAATTGTCAAGATTGAAAACAACCTCATAATTTACAAGACATCCAGTTTTTATATGTCCAAACACACAGAGAAGGAATTAGTGATTAAGTACATAACATACACTACCGTTCAAAGGTTTGGGGTCACTTAGAGATGTCCTTGTTTTTGAAAGAAAAGCAAATGTTTTGTCCATTAAAATAACATCCAATTGGTCAGATATACAGTGTAGACATTGTTAAAGTTGTAAATTACTATTGTAGCTGGAAACGGCACATTTTAAATGGAATATTTACATAGGCGTACAGAGGTCCAATATCAGCAACCAACACTAGGCAGAGTTGCAAAGAAAAAGCCATATCTCAGACTGGCCAATAAAAAGAAAAGATTAAGATGGGCAAAAGAACACAGACACTGGACAGAGGAACTCTGCCTAGAAGGTCAGCATCCCGTAGTCGCCTCTTCACTGTTGACGTTGAGACTGGTGTTGTGCGGGTACTATTTAATGAAGCTGCCAGTTGAGGACTTGAGCCAGTTTGCGCTGTTCTGTGAAGGGAGTAGTACACAGTGTTGTACGAGATCTTCAGTTTCTTGGCAATTTCTCGCATGGAATAGCCTTCATTTCTCAGTACAAGAATAGACTGATGAGTTTCAGAAGAAAGTTATTTGTTTCTGGACATTTTGAGCCTGTAATCAAACCCACAAATGCTGATGCTCCAGATCCTCAACTAGTTTAAAGAAGGCCAGTTTTATTGCTTCTTTAATCAAGACAATAGTTTTCAGCTGTGCTAACAAAATTGCAAAAGGGTTTTCTAATGATCAATTAGCCTTTTAAAATTATAAACTTGGATTAACTAACACAACGTGCCATTGGAACACAGGAGTGATGATTGCTGATAATGGGCCTCTGTACTCCTATGTAGATATTCCATTAAAAATCAGCCGTTTCCATCTACAATAGTCATTTACAACATTAACCATGTCTACACTGTATTTCTGATCAATTTGATGTTATTTTAATGGACAAAATATGTGCTTTTCTTTCAAAAACAAGGACATTTCTAAGTGACCCCAAACTTTTGAACGGTAATATACATCAAAAGCTTTTAAAAGCTAGATAGATGAAAGCAGGATGGCTAGTGACTAAGACAAAATAATAATCTGTCTAAAGTAAAACAGATATCACACCAGACAGCCCTGTCAATGCATTTTTAGCAGGAGAGGCCTGGTTGGCATTTAAAGTCCACGATTGACAGTAAGGTAGAGGGAGCACAATACACAGCTCCACAGCGTGAACATCTATTAATATATTACATTTTCCTTGTTGAAATAAACAATGTTTGTTTTGCTCTATCTTTCCTAGCTATGCTTCTCTGAAAATGATAGGTTACGAAACTATATTCTTGTACTGTAAATGCTAAGGTAAAGCACAAGGAAATGAAGAGTAATACAAATGACAATATAATAGCATGAATTAATATGATTGACGATAGCCAACATTTTGATGAATAGGTCAATTCTGCAGAGATGGCCATCTTGTTTCTCAATCAACATGCAACCTGTCTGAGATCTGGCAGCAGTTTAGCACACCAGGTAGCTGCTTTCAATTTTCCCTCTAATGATTTTCCCCCAACTCATTAATTTCCCCTTTCCTCAAGCCAATTTTATGTCAATAACAGTAATCACTCTCAGTGATCTTGCCAATTCGTTGAGAAGAGAGCGTACTCCAGCAAGATGTGGGTCTTCTCTATCAAAACCATTGTGTAGCCTATAGCCTATGCTGAAATATAATTAAAATGAGGGTTCAGAATAACAGTACTACAGTAATTAGTTACAGTATTGTGCAGACACCTGAATATACTGAGATCTATACTGAACAAAAATATAAACACAACATTTGAAGTGTTGGTGCCATGTTTCATGAGGAGAAATAAAAGATTGCAGACATTTTCAATATACACAAAAAGCTTATTTCTCTCAAATGTTGTGTACAAATTTAATTAAATCCCTCTTAGTGAGCATTTCTTCTCTGCCAAGATAATCCTTCCACCTGACAGTTGTGGCATATCAAACCATAAGCCACCTCCAACGTCATTTTAGAGAATTTGGCCTCACAACTGCAGACCACATGTAATCACTCCAGGACCTCCTCACCCGGCTTCTTCTTCTGCGGGATGACAGATCTTTCATGACTTAAACACAGTCAGTGTAGTCAGCTCAGCTATCCCCATTGAGACCGTGTCTGTGCCTCGATCTAGGTTGGTCAAAACTAAACATGGCGATGTTCGCCTTAGCAATCCTGTCATTATTGAAAGAGATTGTGATATCTCACATCTCAAAATAGGGCTACTTAATGTTAAACCCCTCACTTCCAAGGCAGTTATAGTCAATTAACTAATCACTGATCATAATCTTGATGTGATTGGCCTGACTGAAACATGGCTTAAGCCTGATGAATTTAGAATTTACTGTGTTAAATGAGGCCTCTCCTTCTGGTTACACTAGTGACCATATCCCACGCGGATCCCGCAAAGGCGGAGGTGTTGCTAACATTTACGATAGAACATTTCAATTTCCAAAAACAGAATTACTGCATTTTCGTAAATTTCGGTGTTCCTCAAAATTCCGTTTTAGGACCACTATTGTTTTCACTATGTATTTTACCTCTTGGCGATGTCATTCAGGAAACATACTGTTAACTTTCACTGCTATGAGGACGATATAAAGCTGTATATTTTGATGAAACATGGTGAAGTCCCAAAATTTTCCTCGCTGGAAGCCTATGTTTCAGACATAAGGAAGTGGATGGCGGCAAATGTTTCTACTTTTAAACTCGGACAAAACATATATGCTCGTTCTAGGCCCCAAGAAACAAAGTGATCTTCTGTTGGACCTGACAATTAATCTTGATGGTTGTACAGTCGTCTCAAATAAAACTGTGAAAGACCTCAGCGTTACTCTGGACCCTGATCTCTCTTTTGAAGAACATATCAAGACTGTTTCAAAGACAGCTTTTTTCCATCTCCGTAACATTTCAAAAATCAGAAACTTTCTGTCCAAAAGGATGCAGAAAAATGAATCCATCCTCAGGAGTAAACTGACATTTACTTGCTCACCCTACAACCACTTTGATTATTATTATTTGACCGTGCTCGTCATCTATGATCGTTTGAACAGCTTGGCTATGTACTGTTATAAGCTCCACCCGGCACAGCCAGATGAGGACTGGCCATCCCTCAGAGCATGGTTAATCTCTAAGTTTCTTCCTAGGTTCCTGCATTTTTAGGGAGTTTTTCTTAGCCGCCGTGCTTCTACATCTGCTTGCTTGCTGTTTGGGGTTTTAGGCTGGGTTTCTGTATAGCACTTTGTGACATCGGCTGATGTAAAAAGGGCTTTATAAATACATTTGATTGATTGATTGATTAAACGTGTAGGAAAGTGTAGTAGTATGTACTGGTAATGTACTGAACTAGATCACTAATAGGACCTGAGGGGGTTCGGTCCCAGATGACATTGCACTCCACTCCAACTGTAGGAGTGCAAAATACACTGAACCAAAAATGTGTGTAGATTAATGAGGAAAAAAAATTGAATCCATTTTAGAATACGGCTGTAATGTAACAAATGTGGAAAAAAGTTAACTGGTCTGAATTCTTTCCGAATGCACTGTAAGTGCTAGAAACCTCATTCTAACACTGAATTATCGGGTAAACTACTGTATGGCAGCCATTTAATTAATCAGCTCATCATTTTCCATATTAGGTGTCTGTTATTTTAACAGTAATTACCCTTACAAACCAAAAAACTAAAAAGTCATGTGAAAAGAACACGTGAAAAACCACACGTGAACAAATCGCATGTGAAAAATGTCACATAAAATTATGAATAAAAAATGTTCATGTGTTTTTCGGACATGTGACATTTCACATACATTTTTCCCAACTAAGGCACATGTGGTTTACTAACATTCCCACATGTGATATTAAACATTTCATGTGTACTTTTGTAACTGACAGGATTAGAAACCAAGTCTGCCACGGGAGATGCTAACGTCTTGACCATTCGACCAAGAGGGTCAACACTAATTTTGAAGTCGCAGGCGAGGCTACCTCATCACGTGACCATGAGTAAACCATGACCGACTCATGTCCGCTACACTTTCACATGTGCATTATGACAACTTAATGTCAAGTAGGGCTGTCAATTTTTTTTTCTTTATGTAATCGAGTTTATTGCAGGATTTGCTGTGATTAATCAAGATGAATCGCAAATTCCTAATTTTCTCATAATAATTTGGATGTTTTCAATGTATTTTGAACACTTTCATACAATGCGCAAAAAAAAAGTGCTCTAAATTTAATAAAGTGAACTTGAGTAAACTGATTAACTCTGACATTGCTAATTATAACATGTTAAACAGGATAAATAAGGAGACACGGAACGCTAGCTTCTCTGTTCTTTCCACTGGGCTTCTTCCAACGGCCACTGACTAACATGCTCTTCCAGCAGTAACACTCCGAATGGATGGCTCAGAAATGTAATTAGAATTATTATACTCAGGTAGGCTATGTTACCTTAAAAAAAAGTAGAATTTGCAATTTGGAAACATTGCTACTGTAACATGTTAATATCACATGTGAACTTGCAATTCCACATGTGAAAGTGAGATTTTCATATGTGGAGTTTGTGACATGTGAAACTGCAAATAAGATGTTCACATGTGATGGTTTTTTACATGTGAAAATGTAATTCCACATGTGAACGTGAGATTTTCAGAAGAAAGTTTTTCATGTGTGAAACTGCATATCCGATTTTTAAATGTAAAACTTGAATTCACACGTGAGGTGAAACTAGTTTTTCTTCTCCAAAGTGAAAAGGTGTTGTTAACATGTGAACTCATTGGAATACATGTGAAAATATGGTTTCACGTGAAATTTAAGCTCAACATGTGAAAACAGCGAATTCACACGTGGAACTGCAAATTTGACATGTGTTTTCTTGTAAGGATAGGTCAGTTATGATGACAGAAAGCGAGAACCTCATTGGCAGCCTTGTGAACCTGTCAGCCACCGTGTTGCTAGTACCTCGGTTGAGTGACAGTGTGGACTCTGGGTGACTCAGATGGCACCCTATTCATAGTGCACTAGGGCCTTGGTCAAAAGTAGCACACTATATAGGGAAAGGGTGCCTCCAGGGAAAGTTCATGGGTGTGTGATGTATGCGGTCAGCAGGAGGCAATGTGGTGAGGTGTGGGATCAGCCCCGGGGTTCAAATATCCCCCGGGGGTCACCAATCATAGCAAAGAGACCCTAAGTGGTCTGCATGTGAATGGACTGGAAACGTTTGCAAAACATCTTCTAACCCAAATAAAATAACAATAAAAAATATTGGATGTCCGCCATATCAATCGTAACAGGGAAAAATCTGTATTCTCAATAGCAACAGCAATAAAATCCGGATTTAGTGTAGACTGTCCTGCAAGCACTCAGACTTCCTTGTTAAAATCTAAGATTGCGGCTTCAAAAAGGACATGTAGATAAGGTTCTCCTATTTCAGATGGTGTGGATATATGAAGTGGTAAGCTAAGATTTATTGGAGAATATGTCAGTTCTCCAGCACCGAGCTGTCAAACCATTAAAGGAACAAATACCTCCTCCTTTATCAGGATAAGGTAAGACCCAGATGCAGAACATGTCGAAGTAACAATGTTTATTACAGCAACAGAGGCAAGGTACAGGACAGGAGGCAGGCTCAGGGTCAGGTCAGGCAGAGGTCGGAAATCCAGATAGGGGCAAAGGAACAGGACGGCAGGCAGGCTCAGGGTCAGGGGCAGGCAGATTGGTCAGGCGGGCGGGTTCAGGGTCAGGACAGGCAAGGGTCAAAAACCAGGAGGGTGAGAAAAGGATAGGCTGGGAAAAGACAGAAGCCGACAGGAACAAACGCTGGTAAGCTTGACAAACAAGACGAACTGGCAACAGACAAACAGAAAACAGGTATAAGTACACAGGGGATAATGAGGAAGACGGCGGACACCTGGAGGGGGATGGAGACAAGCACAAAGACAGGTAAAACAGATCAGGGCGTGACATCCTTAATGGAACTGTACAAATCTTAGCCAGTCTGGTGTTGCATAACCTTACACATCACATCAGCCATGTGTGTCGTTGAAAAGCCTGATAAGATTAGCAGCCTCTCTCTGGTAACCCCTAGCACAGAGGCTTCAGAAGGACAGGGCAGTGATGTGTTAGCTGTGATCACAGACACCACGTCTAACGTCACTGACAGACTTGTAAACATGTTACAGCCGTGGTCGAATTACTCGGCTGCCCAAGCCACTCTTGCCTGAAGAGGTGAAATGTGTTGATTCTCTACAAATACTGAGAGAGAGACAGTGTTTGTTGAGAATTGAGATTTGATGTGGGTCTGCCATAAAAACAATAGTTTGGGCCTCGTAAATAGTTTCGTAAATAGTTTGGGCCTTGTAAATTATGAAATGTTCAAGACTGTACTACAGTGCATTCGGAAAGTACTCAGACCCTTTGACTTTTTCCAAGTATTGTTACGTTACAGCCTTATTCTAAAATGAAATCAATCGTTTTTTTCCTTCATCAATCTACACACAATACCCCATTATGACAAAGCAAAAACTGTTTTTTAGAAATGTTCGCAAATTTCAGCAAAAATAAAAAATGAAATGTCACATCTACATAAGTATTTAGACTCTTTACTCAGTACTTTGTTGAAGCACCGATGACAGCGATTACAGCCTTGAGTGTTGATTACAGACTTTTGGGTATGGCACTACAAGCTTGGCACACCTGTATTTTGGGAGTTTCTCCCATTCTATGTAGTTCCTCTCAAGCACTGTCAGGTTGGATGGGGAGCGTCGCTGTACTGATATTTTCAGGTCTCTCCGGAGATGTTCAACCGGGTTCGAGTCCGGACTCTGGCTGGGCCACTCAAGGACATTCAGAGACTTGTCCCGAAGTCACTCCAGCATTGTCTTGGCTGTGTGCTTAGGGTCGTTGTCCTGTTGGAAGTTGAACCTTTGTCCCAGTCTGAGGTCCTGAGCACTCAGGAGCAGGTTTTCATCAAGCACCTCTCTGTACTTTGCTCCATTCATCTTTCCCTGAATCCTGACTAGTCTTTCAGTCCCTGCTGCTGAAAACATCCCCACAGCATGATGCTGCCTCCACCATTTTTCACCGTAGGGATGGTGTCAGGTTTCCTCCAGATGTGATGCTTGGCATTCAGCCCAAAGAGTTCAATCTTGGTTTCATCAGACCAGAGAATCTTGTTTCTCATGGTCTGAGAGTCATTTAGGTGCCTTTTGGCAAACTTCAAGCGGGCTGTCATGTGCCTTTTACTGAGTAGTGGCTTCGTCTGGTCACTCTATCATAAAGGCCTGTTTTGTGGAGTGCTGCAGAGATGGTGGTCCTTCTGGAAGGTTCTCCTATCTCCACAGAGGAACTCTAGAGCTCTGTCAGTGTGACCATCGGGTTCTTTGTCGCCTCCCTTACCAAGGCCCTTCTCCCCCGATTGCTCAGTTTGGCCGGGTGGCCAGCTCTAGGAAGAGTCTTGGTGGTTCCAAACTTCTTCAACTTAAGAATGATGGTGACCACTGTGTTCTTGGGGACCTTCAATGCTGCAGAAATGTTTTGGAACCCTTCCCTAGATCTGTGTCTCGACACAATCCTGTTTTGGAGCTCTACGGACAATTCCTTCGACAATTCCTTATGTAAATATATATATATATATATTATTTTTTTTATACATTTGCAAAAATGGCTAATAACCTGTTTTCGCTTTGTTATTATGGGGTATTGTGTGTAGATTGATTAGAAAACTGTTTATTTAGTACATTTCAGATTAAGGCTGTAATGTAACAATATGTGGAAAATGTCAAGGGGTCGGAATACTTTCCGAATGCACTGTATGTGGACACCTCTTCAAATTAGTGGATTCGGCTATTTCAGCCACATTCATTGCTGACAGGTGTATAAAACTGAGCACACAGCCATATAATCTCCATAGACAAACACTGGCAGTAGAATGCCCTTACTGAAGAGCTAAGTGACTTTCAAAGGGGCACTATCATAGGATGCTCCCATTCCAACAAGTCGGTTCGTCAAATTTCTGCCCTGCTAGAGTTGACCCAGTCAACTGTAAGTGCTGTTATTGTGAAGTGGAAACGTCTAGCAGCAACAACGACTCAGCTGCAAAGTGGTAGGCCACACAAATTCACAGAATGGAACCGCCATGTGCTGAAGTTTGTAACTCGTAAAAATTGCCTGTCCTCGGTTGCAACCCTCACTGCCAAGTTCCAAACTGCCTCTGGAAGCAACGTCAGCACAATAACTGTTAGTCGGGAGATTCACACACAATCCTAAAATCACCATGCGCAATGCCAAGCATCAGCTGGAGTGGTGTAGAGCTCGCTGCCATTGGACTTTGGAGCAGTAGAAACCCGTTATCTGGAGTGATGAATCACCCTTCCATCTGGCAGTCAAACGAACAAAACTGGGTTTGGTGGATGCCAGGAGAACGCTACCTGCCCCAATGCATAGTGCCAATTGTAAAGTTTGGTGGAAGAGGAATCATGGTCTATGGCTGTTTTTCATGGTTTGGACTAGGCAAGTGAAGGGAAATCTAAACTCTACAGCATACAATGACATTCTAGATGATTCTGTGGTTCTAACTTTTGTGGCAACAGTTTGGGGAAGGCCCTTTCCTGTTTCAGCATGACAATGCCCCGTGTACACAAAACGAGGTCCGTACAGAAATGGTTTGTCGAGATCATTGTGGAAGAACTTGACTGGCCTGCACAGAGCCCTGACCTCAACCCCATCGAACACCTTTTGGATGAATTGGAACAATGACTGCGAGCCAGGCATAATCGCCCAACATCAGTGCCGACCTCACTAATGCTCTTCTGGCTGAATGGAAGCAAGTCACCCAGCAATGTTCCAACATCTAGTGGAAATCCTTCCCAGAAGAGTGGCGGCTATTTCAAAATATATATATTTAACCTTTATTTAACTAGGCAAGTTAGTTAAGAACAAATTTTTATTTACAACGACGGCCTACCCCGGCCAAACCCAGACGGCGCTGGGTCAATTGTGCGCCGCGCTATGGGACTCCCAATCACGGCCAGATGTGATACAGCCTGGACTCGAACCAGGGACTGTAGTGATGCCTCTTGCACTGAGACGCAGCGCCTTAGATCACTTGGGAGCCCCTGTTACAGCAGCAAAGGGGGGACCAACTCACTACTAATGCCCATGATATTGGAATGAGATGTTCAACGAGCAGGTGTCCACATACTTTTGGTCATGTAGCATATAATTAGGGAGAATAATTTCACCTCTTTCTAAAATATTTTCATCTGGATACTTTCTGTTTACCTGAAATGTTTCCTTATTGTAGGCTACTTTACCACTTCCTTATTGTAGGCTACTTTACCACTTTTAGTCTTACTTGTCAATATGGGGGCGCTGTTTTCACTTTGTAAAAATTCATTCCCAAATTAAACTGCCTCATACTCAATTCTTGCTCGTACAATATGCATATTAGTATTACTATTGGATAGAAAACACTCTCTAGTTTCTAAAACCGTTTGATTTACATCTGTGAGTAAAACAGAACTCAAGTTGGAGCAAACTTCCTGTCAGGAAGTGAGAAATCTGAAATCGTGCACTCTGTTCTAGGGTCAGTTTATTAATTTGCATGTATTCTATTGGTCGAAATGCACTGCATACACCTTCCACTAGATGTCAGCAAGCAGTGAGAATTGGAATGGAGTTGCTAGGCAGATCTGAGGCCATATAAGGGCTCTTGGAACCGGGGGTGCACTCTTTTCAACATTCGCCATGACGCGAGACAGACCTCAGAATGGCATTCTGGAAAGCTCTCGTTATAGGCCTTAGATATATCCGGCTCTGATTTTATTCGATACAGGTGTTAAAAACGTCATAATGTAGTTATTTTAAACCGAGTTATATCATTTTATATCAGTATATTGCGATTTTCGGAATTTTCTTTGTGCTGCGTATTGAAGAGTTGGACACGTCTGGGCCACATAGCTAATGTTTGCTGCTAATTCCTAAGCTGAAGACTACATTCTACAGCCGGAGCAACGATTATTCTGGACAAAGGAAAACTTGCCCAAGATTCTGATGGAAGCTCATCAAAAAGTAAGAACTATTTATGATGTTAATTCGTTGTTCTGTTGAAAAATGTAAAACTACTATTCCGCCATAAATTTCGGTGCGGTCTCGCTTTAACGCACGCTGTATGTCGTAGTAACGTTAATTTTAAAAATCTAACACAGCGGTTGCATTAAGAACTAATGTATCTTTCATTTGCTGTCCAACCTGTATTTTAGTATTTTAGTCAAGTTAATGATTAGTTATTGATTAGATTAGGTGCCTCTCCCAAGATTTCTCCCGACATTTTCTTTGCAGCTTGGCTACTATTCTCATTGTATAACCACGATTTGTGCCGCTAAATATGCAAATTTTCGAACAAACAATATATATATTGTGTAATATGATGTTATAGGACTGTCATCTGATGAAGTTATGAGAAGGTTAGTGAAAAATGTAATATCTTTTGCTGGTTTATTCGCTATCGCTAACGTGCATGAATCAATGCTGCTGTGTGGTTGGCTATTGTAGTAAGCTAATATAATGCTAAATTGTGTTTTTGCTGTAAAACACTTAAAGAATCTGAAATATTGGCTGGATTCACATGATCTTTGTCTTTCATTTGCTGTACGCTGTGTATTTTTCATAAATGTCTTATGATGAGTATTTAGGTAATTCACGTTGCTCTCTGTAGTTATTCTAGTTGCTTTGGTAAGAGTTGTGATGGTGGCTGAAATGTAAAACTATGATTTATACCTGAAATATGCACATTTTTCGGACAAAACATATGCTATACAATAAATATGTTATCGGACTGTCATCTGATGAAGTTGTTTCTTGGTTAGTGACTATTTCTATCTTTATTTGGTCGAATTTGTGATAGCTACCTATGCAGGAAAAAATGGTGGGGAAAAAAAGTTGTGTCTTTTGCTATGGTGGTTAGCTAATAGAAATACATATTGTGTCTTCCCTGTAAAACATTTAAAAAATCAGAAATGATGGCTGGATTCACAAGATGTGTATCTTTCCTTTGGTGTCTTGGACTTGTGATTTCATGAACATTTTATTATATGATATCCCTGTGGCTTTAGGCTAGGCTATGCTAGTCAGCTTTTTTGATGGGGGGGATCCCGGATCCGGGTTTGTGACTCGTTAGAGGTTAACTTCTTGCGACTATAGGGGGTGCTGTTTCTCATTAGCATAATTTGCACTACAGATTAAACGGCTTCCTACTAAATTCTTGCTCGTACAATATGCATATTATTATTATTATTGGATAGAAAACACTCTCTAGTTTCTATAGCCGTTGGAATTTTGTCTCTGAGTGAAACAGAACTCAATCTACAGCACTTTTCATGATAGGGAGTCAGATTTCAAACATTTTGGCCACTGATCTGGAGTCAGTTTAAAGATCCGTGTAAATGCTATGGAGAAACAGACACTTCTTACGTCTTCCCCTGGATGTCAGTGCGTGATGACGCTTTGAATGGTGTCGATTGCGCAATCAGTGCCTCTATAAGACACCAAATAGCGGAAGTAGCTTCCCTTTGCTGCCTGCGCCTTGCGCGCGAAGGACATCGGACTCGCCTCCTTCCAAGCGTTAGTTTAGCCAGTAATATTTCTCCGGTCATGTTTTTACCCGTTATAGGTGTTAACAGCATCATAGGGTAGTTAATTTGAACCGTTGTATAGCAATTTATATCCTTTTAGTGCGATTTTGAGGCATTGCTTTGTTGTGCACTTTGAAGCGCTGGGCACATTTCGGGGTCCCGGTCGTACGTTAGTGGGCATTTCGACGGACAAGTGGACATCTTTCGACCAAAAGAAGATTAGACCCAAGAAAGGATTCTTTGCCCAAGATTCTGATGGAAGAACAGCTCACAGTAAGAACAATTTATGATGACAAATCGTGTTTCTGTCGAAAAATGTTAAACGCTTACGCCGCCATTTTGTTTTGTATAGCTTCGCTTGGCGCAACCTGTATTGAAAAGTAAGGATAATTTAAAAAATGTAAATCAGCGGTTGCATTAAGAACTAATTTGTCTTTCGATTCCTGTCAACCCTGTATTGTTTTGTCAAGTATATGATTAGCTATTGATTAAACTAGATCACTCAAAGATGGCGACCGACATTTCCAGGCTTGTTTTGCTACTATTTTCATTGTATAACCACGTTTTTTTATGGCTAAATATGCACATTTTCGAACAAACTCTATATGTATGTTGTAATATGATGTTACAGGAGTGTCATCTGAAGAATTCTGAGAAGGTTAGTGAAAAAATTAATATATTTTGGCGATGATACGATATCGCTCTCTTTGGCTAGAATCAATGCTCTGGTAACGTTTGCATATGTGGTATGCTAATATAACGATTTATTGTGTTTTCGCCGTAAAACACTTAGAAAATCTGAAATGTTGTCTGAATTCACAAGATCTGTGTCTTTCCATTGCTATGTGCTGTGTATTTTTAAGAAATGTTTTATGATGAGTAAATTGGTAAAACACGTTGCTCTCTGTAGTAATTCTAGGAGCTTTGGTGAGATTTGTGATGCTGGCTGCAATGGCAAACTATGATTTATACCTGAAATATGCAAATTTTTCTAACAAAACCT
The DNA here is from genome assembly GCF_029448725.1 of Salvelinus fontinalis. Classification (NCBI taxonomy): domain Eukaryota; kingdom Metazoa; phylum Chordata; class Actinopteri; order Salmoniformes; family Salmonidae; genus Salvelinus; species Salvelinus fontinalis. The sequence continues at coordinate 24,730,722 of NC_074684.1, read as the reverse complement.
ATCCTATACCATAAATATGTTATCAGACTGTCATCTGATGAGGTTTTTTCTTGGTTAGTGGCTATCAATATCTTAGTTTAGCCGAATTGGTGATAGCTACTGGTGTTGAGAAAAAATGGTGGACAAAGAAAAATAGTGTCTTTTGCTAACGTGTTTAGCTAATAGATTTACATATTGTGTCTTCCCTGTAAAACATTTTAAAAATCTGAAATGGTGGCTTTATTCACAAGATCTGTATCTTTCATTAGGTGTCTTGGACTTGTGATTTAATGATATTTAGATGCTATTATTTAATTGTGACGCTATGCTAGCGATGCTAATCAGTGTGTGTGGGGGGGGGGGGGGGGGTGCTCCCGGATCCGGGGTTGAGGCTCGTTAGAGGTTAATCTTTACTACACTACTTACTGTTTAGCACATGACTTCACATGTGAATCTTTGAAGAGATGGGTGGAGATGGCTTAACCTGTCTAGGATCAGCGTGGCGCTAGCGGCACTCCCCCCCCCCCCCCACTGAAAAACCAGTGCCGCGAAATTCAAAAAAAATATTTTTTTAAAATATTTAACTTTCACACATTAAAGTCCAATACAGCTAATGAAAGACACAGATCTTATGAATCCAGTCAACATTTCCGATTTTTAAAATGTTTTACAGGGAAGACACAATATGTAAAGATGTACATCTATTACCTAAAAACACATTAGCATAATCCACCATCTTTTATTTGTCCACCAACACCAGTAGCCATCACCAATTCGGCTAAACTAAGATATTTATAGCCCCTAACCAACAAAAAAACTCATTAGATGACAGTCTGATAACATATTTATGGTATGGGATAGGTTTTGTTAGAAAAAAGTGCATATTTCAGGTATATGGCATAGTTTACAATTGCACCCACCATCACAAATGGACTAGAATAATTACAATGAGCAACGTGTTTACCTAACTACTAATCATCAAACATTTCGTAAAAATACACAGCATACACGAATCGAAAGACACAGATCCTGTGAATACAGACAATATTTCAGATTTTCTAAGTGTCTTACAGCGAAAACACAATAAATCGTTATATTAGCTTAGCACATAGCAATTAGCAGCCCAGCATTGATTCTAGCCAAAGTGAGCGATAAAAGTCAACATCGCCAAAAGATATTAATTTTTTCACTAACCTTCTCAGAATTCTTCCGATGACACTCCTGTAACATCACATTACAACATGCATATACAGTTTGATCGAAAATGTTTATATTTAGCCACCAAAATCATGGTTAGACAATGTGAAATGTAGACAAGCTGGTAAAGAAAACGTCCTTGCGCCACTTAGACAGTGATCTACTCTTATACATAAATACTCATAAACGTGACTAAAAAATATAGGGTGGACAGGGATTGATAGACAATTTAATTCTTAATACAATTGCGTTATTACATTTTTTAATTTATCCTTACTTTTCAATACAGTTTGCGCCAAGCGAAGCTACGTCAAAAAACATGGCGTCCTAAGCCACTAAAATGTTTCGACAGAAACACGATTTATCATAATAAAAATGTCCTACCTTGAGCTGTTCTTCCATCAGTATCTTGGGCAAAGGATCCTTTCTTGGGAGAAATCGTCTTTTGGTGGAAAGCTGTCCTCTTGCCATGTGGAAATGTCAACTACGTTCGGGATGAACTGAAAAGCGTGCCCAACTTTTCACATCGTTGCAAAAATAAATGTCCCAAAATCGCACTAAACGGATATAAATTGCTATAAAACGCTTTAAATTAACTACTTTGTGATGTTTGTAACTCCTATAACGAGTGAAAAGATGACCGGAGAAATATAACAGGCTAAACTAACGCTTGGAACAGGAGAGGGTCGGTGTCTTCCACGCGCGTTACGCAGCAAGAAAAGACTTGCTAGCTAAAGGTTTTTTTCATTTGTAGGGCCTGTGAACGAGCAATCGAGCCCGTTGGAATCGTCATCACGTAAAGGCATCCAGGGGAAGACGTAAGAAGTGTCCGTATAGTCATAGCAACGACAGTGCCCGTTTAAATGACTTCAGAAAAGTGGCCAACGTTTCTCAAATCTGACTCCATGTCAGGGAAATTGCTGTAGAATGGGCTCTGTTCCACTTAGAGACAAAATTTCAACTCCTATAGAAACTATAGACTGTTTTCTATCCAATAATAATAATAATATGCATATTGTACGATCAAGGATTTTGTGGGAAGCCGTTTAAAAAATTAGCCACATTAGCATAAATAGTCTAAACAGCGCCCCCATCCCCAACAGGTTAAGAGTGTGTGAACAATGCTGAATGGGTGAAGACAAAGGAGAGTTCTCCAGTAGGTACCAAAACATTCAAAGGCCATTTTCTCAAAAGTGAGTTTACACATTTGTCAACTTTCAAAGTAGAATTACTTTCCCATTGTTCCTCAGATGCCACGTATGATATACAGTTTTGTTGCTCTGAGTCTCTACTTTTATCCAATGTAAAAAACACAAATTCAAATGTTGTTACATAAGACCGATTTGAGCCGGTCGGTCACATGTTAAGCGTATCTAATATATACTGAACACAAATATAAATGCAACATGTAATTTTTTGGTCCCATGATTCATGAGCTGAAATTAAAGATCCCAGAAATGTTCCATATGCACAAAAAACGTATTTCTCTCAAATGTTGTGTTGGAATGCTGACTGCAGGAATGTCCACCAGAGCTGTTGCCAGATAATTGAATGCTAATTTATCTACCATATTTGGCAGTATGTCCAACCAGCCTCACAACCGCAGACCATGTGTAACCACGCCAGTCCAGGATCTCCACATTCGGATTCTTCACCTGGGGGATCGTCTGAAAGCAGCCACCCGGACAGCTGATAAAACTGTGGGTTTGCACAACTGAATAATTTCTGCACAAAAAAGTCCCAGACTTTATTGTGTGTTATCCTCCATGATTTTACAAATGTGCATGTATGGATTTTCAAGTTTTATGTGTGCTTTTTAATGGTTGAATTTACTTTAACCAAACTAATTTGTGTATGGCGTCGTGTGGGCGAGCGGTTTGCTGATGTCAACGTTGTGAACAGATTGCCCCGTGGTGGCGGTGGGGTTATGGTATGGGAAGGCATAAGCTACGGACAATGAACACAATTGCATTCTATCAATGGCAATTTGAATGCACAGATATACCGTGATGAGATCCATGTTCCAGTTCCCGCCAATATCCAGCAACTTCACACAGCCGTTGAAGAGGAGTTGGACAACATTCCACAGACCACAATCAACAGCCTGATCAACAGCCTATACGAAGGAGATGTGTCTAGCTGCATCAGGCAGATAGTGGTCACACCAGATACTGACTGTTTTTTGATCGCGCCCCTATCTTTTTATTTAAGGTATCTGTGACCAACAGACCCATATCTGTATTCCCAGTCATGTGAAATCCATAGATTAGGGCCTAATGCATTTATTTAAATTGACTGATTTCCTTACATGAACTGTAACTCAGTAAAATCTTCGAAATTGTTGCATGTTGCTTTTTTATATATTTTTTTGTGTATTACGCCCCTGATCGTTAGCATCGAAGCCAACAGGTGATACAATTTCCAGTCTATTGGCATTATCTAACTGGTCATCTGAACTTGTCAAGCAGTTTTCGAACTGTTTGGGTTAACTTTTATATTTCCTCCACACAGATGGAGTAGCTGAAATAACAATTTGGGTGTACTCTACTTTTATCACTTCCTGTTCCCAGCAGCCCACTAATAGCACCAGGGTGTCAGGAGCCGGTGTTTGGGGTGCTGCTCTCACACAGAGAAATAAATGGACATACACTTCAACAGCTTTTTGGACATGCGAAATTGGTAATAAACAACATGTGTTGATATTACAAAATATCCTATTTCTGTTTGTCCATTTTTTTATTCTAGATTCTGACAAACAACGCCATATAGCCACATTGTCACACCCTGGCCTTAGTTATCTTTGTTTTCTTTATTATTTTTGTTAGGTCAGGGTGTGACATGGGGGAGGTTTGTGCTTGGGTGATTATATGGTTAAGGGGTTGTTGGGTTTTGTGTGTGTGGTTTTGTGTTGAGTGAGTATGTCTATGGTTTAGTGAGGGTTTCTAGGTATGTCTATGGTTGCCTGAGTGGTTTCTCAATCAGAGACAGATGTTTTTCATTTGTCTCTGATTGGGAGCCATATTTTAGGCGGCCATAGGCATCATGTGTTTGTTGGGTCATTGACTTAGTCGGTGTCTTAGTCTGTGTCTAGGTCTGTGTCAAGTTTGCAGGTTTTGCATTTAGTCGGTTTTTGGTTTCACGGTCTTCGATTTGTTGTTTTGCTTCGTTTGGTCATCTCCTTAATAAAGAGAAGATGCATTTTTTACACGCTGCGCCTTGGTCTTTTCTCTCTCCCATGGTCGATCGTGACACACATCCTAGGTCACTATCACCTGTATGTTTAATGTTGTTTGTAAATAGATTAAGAAAAGCTTGGATTCAACAGATCTAATCCACATGCTTTGAATCATGGACTTATTTGCATACACAAAGCGAAAAAACTTCTCTAAGCATTTGTCCTGGTTTACCAACCAAAACATATGCTTCCAATTAGCTTTTGTTTACACAATCTGTGTTTTTTAGGTGATAATTTATTATATGGAGATGGGGTGGTCTTCCTTTCAGGGGCGGACTGGCTGGATGGGCTGGTCTATTTTTAGCGCTAGTGGGCCTGTCTAACTTGTGTTTTTTGCTCAAAATTATCATTATATGGCTAATAATGACAACATGGGCTGGAGTGGGGACCTCAAGGAAAAGAAATGGGCCAGTGAGTTAGAAATACCAAAGCCGAATTTTGGTCCCAGTCCGCCCATGCTTCCTTTTGCTGCTTTCATGTCCATTAGGGACAACGGGTTGATTAAACCAGTGTTTAGGTGATGCTGAGACAGTTATTATTTCCATTTACAAGAAAGGTAAACAAACATCCCTTTTAACAACTACAATTGTTAGCCTGTTCCTAATACTAACTGTGGGATAGCGTTATTATCAGCAGAACCATGAATACCTGCTGGCCCAAACCCCATGAGTAGCTACCATCTTATCTGTATGGGTAATAAGGGAATGGGGATTAGGCTATTTCTGTCCCTTTTACCCAAGTGGGTCAGAGGTATGTGAGAATGAACCATTGTCATAGAGAGAGAGAGACAACATCCCACTGTGGCCTAGATACTGAGCATGGTGGGACATCCGCTAGCCTTTCATCAGATCATTGTAATGATTTATAATGTGCTAGAGGACTAATCCCTTTATCAAATCTCTATATTTTAGTCTCTACCACTTCGAGGGCTCAAAGTTCATATGAATACCCTTACACTGTGCGATTAGATGTGGCATATCTCTTCTTGGGTGCGATGGACGTTTTTCCCGGCGCTGCAGTAGATCCCGCTGATCCTCTTGATTGACTTCTTGTTAGCACTTTAATGCAAGGCAACATGATGGAACTCCATTTCAAAGGGATTCATTATTGTAGCTTGGGATTCCACTCAAAGATGGCAGGCAGCAGACTTACTGGGAGGAGGGGGATATTTCAGGCAGTTTGCATTAAATCCCTTTAGACTGAGCCGTTTTGGGATTGACGTTAATTCAATTTGAAAAACAGATAAAGAGCCACGATTGATAAACCCTGGATGGAATCCAACTCATTGGCATTAATGGCAGGTTTCGCAAGTATTATGCTGAAGACTGCATTTATACGTCATGTAATGACTCTTTAATAAAATTAAATGGGAAATCTTTGATGGTTTACTAGAAATTAGTAGATGTTAAATTCAGATGCAAAGGGAAAAAGTCTCTGAACAATCTTGAGATCATATCTCTACCTGTTTGGTGAATATCACATGTAAAAAGACCAATCTTTGATATGTTTTGGATAAGGGATTCTGTATTATAGGATCGATTTAAGTCATTTCTGCAAAGTCCCACTCTCTTCATGCAGAGCCACCTTTGTTCACTGTAGGAAAAACTTTTAGGCAATACATTTGGGAAGAAGAAAGCTCCCAAATCTCCCTGTTTCTCTCTGTACGGTGAGATTGAAAAGTTATTTATTTGATTGTTTTTCCTGAAATAAAAACACTTCATCTGGAAAGCATCGAGCTCTGCAGATAGACCCACGCTGGAGACAGCCCCCTATTGCGTCGTTGACAGAGGCTTTTGTGGCACACTGGGGATGTGCAACAGATTAATGCCACTGGCTCCGTCACCACACAGGCCATGCATTTCAAATTAAAATCACAACACCGGTCTCCCAAGGGTCAGGTGCATGGCTTCTCAGTTGTTTTGGTTGATTTGGTTTAGGATGGTAGATGAAGAATTTGTTTATATCAAATCCTCATTGCTGTGTTTTTGTTTTATTCTGACAGATGGGATAGGCATTAATGTAAACATGTACAATAGGTACTGGTGATCTTTGTATTTATTCTAAACTATATAACATGTACTAGAAAATGGTACAACTAACAAGACATGATCAGAAGAAACGTATTTCAAATCTGGGTTCAGTCTGCATGTCTTCATTCAGTTCAGTATAAAAATGTTAATCTAACATGGTGTTTTGTTCTTCCCGTTAATTCAGGTTGTCTAAGCCCCATAAAAGGTTAGTAGCTACAAGCAGTGGGCCATACACTTTAGTTGGACAGAGGGAGACTGTCAAATGAATGAGTCTTTTACCGAGGTGAGTTGGCTAATTTTGCTGGCGTAAAGGTTGGTTGAAAAGAGATGTGTTTGTTAGTGAGCAGCCAGACAACTTGTTCTACTGATTAAGACTATGTACCCTACAGTTCCTCTCCAGAGTCCTGAGTCCTGGGTCAGCCTTTCAGTCCTGTGATCCACTGGGAGCGTTTGTTTCTCTATTTAAGCAAGGTTCTGACAAGGGGATTGCCCGTGTAGGATTAATCACTTTAAAAATATAACTTTTAATGAGTTTTTCCTCCCTCAGACAATTGGAATAGGATGGAATCTGTGTCACATTCTAAACATCAAAAGTGTTATTGCACATTTACTCCTGAAAAGAACAAGATTAAAATATATAATAATATAATAATTTATAAAACTTCTATAGCGCTTTTCCTAATAGAAATCTCAAAACGCTTCATGAGCAAAAAAACAAACAAGCAATAAATCATGATAGGTCAACCAAGTCTTTGAACGCTGCATCCTCTGCAGATGGAGAGGGTCATGGGACAGCTGGGTGGGTGGATTTTTTATTTATTTATTTATTTCACCTTTATTTAACCAGGTAGGCAAATTGAGAACACGTTCTCATTTACAATTGCGACCTGGCCAAGATAAAGCAAAGCAGTTCGACACATACAACAACACATAGTTACACATGGAGTAAAACAAACATACAGTCAATAATACAGTGAAAATAAGTCTATATACAATATGAGCAAGTGAGGTGAGATAAGGGAGGTTAAGGCAAACAAAATATATATATAAATAAATAAAAAAATATATAAAAAGGCCATGGTGGCGAAGTAAATACAATATAGCAAGTAAAAAAAATAACACTGGAATGGTTGGTTTGCAGTGGAAGAAGGTGCAAAGTAGAGATAGAAATAATGGGGTGCAAAGGAGCAAAATAAATAAATACAGTAGGTAAAGAGGTAGTTGTTTGGGCTAAATTATAGATGGGCTATGTACAGGTGCAGTAATCTATGAGCTGCTCTGACAGCTGGTGCTTAAAGCTAGTGAGGGAGATAAGTGTTTCCAGTTTCAGAGATTTTTGTAGTTCGTTCCAGTCATTGGCAGCAGAGAACTGGAAGGAGAGGCGGCCAAAGGAAGAATTGGTTTTGGGGGTGACCAGAGAGATATACTTGCTGGAGCAGGTAGGTGCTGCTATGGTGACCAGCGAGCTGAGATAAGGGGGGACTTTACCTAGCAGGGTTTTGTAGATGACCTGGAGCCAGTGGGTTTGGCGACGAGTGTGAAGCGAGGGCCAGCCAACGAGAGCATACAGGTCGCAGTGGTGGGTAGTATATGGGGCTTTGGTGACAAAACGGATGGCACTGTGATAGACTGCATCCAATTTATTGAGTAGGGTTTTGGAGGCTATTTTGTAAATGACATCACCGAAGTCGAGGATTGGTAGGATGGTCAGTTTTACAAGGGTATGTTTGGCAGCATGAGTGAAGGATGCTTTGTTGCGGAATAGGAAGCCGATTCTAGATTTAACTTTGGATTGGAGATGCTTGATGTGAGTCTGGAAGGAGAGTTTACAGTCTAACCAGACACCTAGGTATTTGTAGTTGTCCACATATTCTAAGTCAGAGCCGTCCAGAGTAGTGATGCTGGACAGGCGGCAGGTGCAGGCAGCGATCGGTTGAAGAGCATGCATTTAGTTTTACTTGTATTTAAGAGCAATTGGAGGCCACGGAAGAAGAGTTGTATGGCATTGAAGCTCGCCTGGAGGGTTGCTAACACAGTGTCAAGAGAAGGGCCAGAAGTATACAGAATAGTGTCGTCTGCGTAGAGGTGGATCAGAGACTCACCAGCAGCAAGAGCGACATCATTGATGTATACAGAGAAGAGAGTCGGTCCAAGAATTGAACCCTGTGGCACCCCCATAGAGACTGCCAGAGGTCCGGACAATAGATCCTCCGATTTGACACACTGAACTCGATCAGAGAAGTAGTTGGTGAACCAGGCGAGGCAATCATTAGAGAAACCAAGGCTGTCGAGTCTGCCGATGAGGATGTGGTGATTGACAGAGTCAAAAGCCTTGGCCAGGTCAATGAATATGGCTGCACAGTACTGTTTCCTATCGATAGCGGTTAAGATATCGTTTATGACCTTGAGCGTGGCTGAGGTGCACCCATGACCAGCTCTGAAACCAGATTGCATAGCGGAGAAGGTATGGTGGGATTCGAGATGGTCGGTAATCTGTATGTTGACTTGGCTTTCGAAGACCTTAGAAAGGCAGGGTAGGATAGATATAGGTCTGTAGCAGTTTGGGTCTAGAGTGTCTCCCCCTTTGAAGAGGGGGATAACCGCAGCTGCTTTCCAATCTTTGGGAATCTCAGACGACACGAAAGAGAGGTTGAAAAGGCTGGTAATAGGGGTGGCAACAATTTCAGCAGATAGTTTTAGAAAGAAAGGGTCCAGATTATCTAGCCCGGCTGATTTGTAAGGGTCCAGATTTTGCAGCTCTTTCAGAACATCAGCTGACTGTATTTGGGAGAAAGAGAAATGGGGAAGGCTTAGGCGAGTAGCAGAGGGGAGGGCAGTGCTGTTGACCGGGGTAGGGGTAGCCAGGTGGAAAGCATGGCCAGCCGTAGAAAAATGCTTATTTAAATTCTCAATTATAATGGATTTGTCGGTGGTGACAGTATTTCCTATCTTCAGTGCAGTTGGAAGCTGGGAGGAGGTGTTCTTATTCTCCATGGACTTTACAGTGTCCCAGAACTTTTTTGAGTTTGTGTTGCAGGAAGCAAATTTCTGCTTGAAAAAGCTAGCCTTGGCTTTTCTAACTGCCGGTGTATACTGGTTTCTAGCTTCCCTGAAAAGTTGCATATCACGGGGGCTGTTCGATGCTAATGCAGAACGCCATAGGATGTTTTTCTGTTGGTTAAGGGCAGTCAGGTCAGGAGAGAACCAAGGGCTATATCTGTTCCTGGTTCTAAATTTCTTGAATGGGGCATGCTTATTCAAGATGGTGAGGAAGGCATTTTAAAAAAATATCCAGGCATCCTCTACTGACGGGATGAGATCAATATCCTTCCAGGATACCTCGGCCAGGTCGATTAGAAAGGCCTGCTCGCTGAAGTGTTTCAGGGAGCGTTTGACAGTGATGAGTGGAGGTCGTTTGATCGCTGACCCATTACGGATACAGGCAATGAGGCAGTGATCGCTGAGATCTTGGTTGAAAACAGCAGAGGTGTATTTGGAGGGCAAGTCGGTTAGGATGATGTCTATGAGGGTACCCGTGTTTACGGAATTGGGGTGATACCTGGTAGGTTCATTGATAATTTGTGTGAGATTGAGGGCATCAAGCTTAGATTGTAGGATGGCTGGGGTGTTAAGCATGTTCCAATTTAGGTCGCCTAGCAGCACAAGCTCTGAAGATAGATGGGGGGCAATCAGTTCACATATGGTGTCCAGAGCACAGCTGGGGGCAGAGGGTGGTCTATAGCAGGCGGCAACAGTGAGAGACTTGTTTTTAGAGAGGTGGATTTTTAAAAGTAGGAGTTCAAATTGTTTCGGAACAGACCTGGATAGTAAAACAGAACTCTGCAGGCAATCCTTGCAGTAGATTGCAACACCGCCCCCTTTGGCCGTTCTATCTTGTCTGAAAATCTTGTAGTTAGGGATGAAAATGTCAGAATTTTTGGTGGTCTTCCTAAGCCAGGATTCAGACACGGCTAAAACATCTGGGTTGGCAGAGTGTGCTAAAGCAGTGAACAAAACAAACTTAGGGAGGAGGCTTCTAATGTTAACATGCATGAAACCAAGGCTATTACGGTTACAGAAGTCATCAAAAGAGAGCGCCTGGGGAATAGGAGTGGAGCTAGGTACTGCGGGCCTGGATTCACCTCTACATCACCAGAGGAACAGAGGAGGAGTAGGATAAGGGTACGGCTAAAAGCTATGAGAATTGGTCGTTTGGAACGTCTAGAACAGAGAGTAAAAGGAAGTTTCTGGGGGCGATAAAATAGCTTCAAGGAATAATGTACAGACAAACGTATGGTAGGATGTGAATACAGTGGAGGTAAACCTAGGTAATGGGTGATGATGAGAGAGATATAGTCTCTAGAAACATCATTGAAACCAGGTGATGTCATCGCATATGTGGGTGGTGGAACTGAGAGGTTGGATATATAGTGAGCAGGGCTAGAGGCTCTACAGTGAAATAAGCCAATAAACACTAACCAGAACAGCAATGGACAAGGCATATTTACATTAAGGAGAGGCATGCTTAATCGAGTGATCATAAGGGTCCAGTGAGTAGAGGTTGGTTGGGGGCACGGCGATCCAGACAGCTGGCCGGGTAGCTGGCTATCGGTAGCAAGATAACATAGGATGGAGGTCTGTTTTTATTTTATTATTTTTTATTTTTTTGTCACCTCGTTCGTTTCCGTCGGTAGATTAGTGCGGTGGGTGGGTTTGGGGTTTAATTTTCTTGTGCTATGCATTGATGTCTACAACATATTTAATCTATGCTAGCCTCCCTCTTACTACATGGATAAATTAAAAATGGATAAAGGGCCTCTTACATGTAGGTCACTTGAAACATTATTGTTCTGATGTATAATATTTCAATGAGAGGATTGCTGATGCTGGATGATAAAAGTTTAATGATGGGAAACACAACTTCTGATCAACTTGAGGTGTTTTTGTATCTTTCGACGTCTTGTCAACCCCATTTGTGTGTCATTGTGTGACACTGTGACTTGTTGTTTAACCCTTAGTTGTTATGTATCAACACTGTAATGAAAATGATCACAAATTAATAAAGATATGCCAGTCCAATACTACTGACATAGTAATAGCCATTCAATAGTGGCACATAGTAATTCATTTTTATACCATATTGTTGTATACTCATTTCTGATTGGCTAGAAGGGCATTGTAGAATGGGCATTAAAACCAGATAACAGACAGGTGGAAAAGATATTGGGACACCTTGCAATGATGATGCAATATGCACCTACACATGCAGACCGTACTTGCTACAAAGTTACAGAAAGCTAAACCAACAACCAATGTTCCCTCTAAACTGTGTGTGCCCGTGCAGAATACATATCAGCCCACAGAGAGAAGCACGAGTTTGAACTTCACTCAATTTTCTAGAGCAGTGGTCACCAACCGGTCTTTCACAACCGACTGGTCGATCTCCAAGCCATTCCTAGTCGATCGCCAAACATTTCTGTAGAAAACCCAACGATAAAGCCTTATGTTCCTATTTTATTTTTTTTTCATCTTGGGCTCTTGGCGGTAGGTGCACCCGATTCAGATGCCTGCTCGCCGGGTAGGCAAATTGTTGCCATTTTTAATCATTTAATGTGTCTGAAGTAACAAACCCTGCCTTCCCGGCGACCCGGGGAGCAAATCAAGTGCCTACCGCTGGCCAATCGGATGGCTCAGATTACCTTGTCTGCAGTACTGTAGCAGGCATCAAAGAAAGCCACAGCAAAATTGATACTGTGCGATTTCAAAACTTTTAAAACCATGACTAGAGAGAGACTGTCAACGAATACAGCAAAGAGCAATGAGTTCATGTTTAAATTCTTAGCCAGCACTGTCAACACTTTCTATTCAACACTTTTATAAGCCATAAAATGTGATTTCTTCCTATTTCCACTCAGCGCTATAACAACCCAGCAAGCAATGAGGAATCGGCCCAGAAGCGGCCCTCTTCCGGGGGAACGTAACTGATTGAATCGGCCCGGAATCGGGTGTCGGACTCGGCCCGGATTCAAAATGAATGACTGCCCAGAATCGGCCCAAGTACATCGGTCCATTTCAGTCTACCAGAATTCAGCGGATCTTACCAGAATCTCCCCAGAATCGTCCCGATGCAAATTTAAGTAAATGTATACAAAATGATCTGATTTAGTCATTTTAAATATTACTATAATACATTTTATACATACAAATTATACCTATCCACAAAAAAAACATTTTGTGTCAGAGGAAACACCATACACCTGGCGACCGTGTCAGCGTGCATGCACCTGCCCTACCACAGGAATCGCTACAGTGTGATGGGACAAGGACTTCCCGGCCAGCCAAATCGTCCCCTAACGATGCTGGGCTAATTGTGCGTCGCGTCATGGGTCTCCCAGTCGCGGCCGGCATGGGTCTTGAACCAGCACCTGTAGCAACGCAGCTTTAGACCGCTGCGCCACTCGGGAGACTCCAGCCACAAAGATTTGAATGCTTATCAATTGCCTTGCACAAAGTATCACAATATAAAATACTACACAGGACTCTTAAAGAATTTCATTTAAATGTTAATTGTATTTTTTGATCACAGAAACAATGAGAAAATACGGAAAAATAAATAATGAAATGTTAATTATATAAAGCAGCCCGTGTGATCATCTGGCAGAGAGTAGCCCAAATTGGCCCGAGCCCCAAGTAATACATGGGCCAGATAACTCACCGGAATCGGACCAAGACCCAAGTAATACATTTGGGCCAGATAACTCTCACCGGAATCAGCCCGAGCTCAATCCCCGCATCCTAGCCATAAGTAATACTACCGAAGGCGGCTCAGACTCGGGCCACATGACGTCAGCCGGGTCTGACTCACAGAGGAGTGCCCCGACTCTCAGCCGGAATCAGCCCAGATCCACTGTGCTAGCTGGGATACACTGCACCAGTAATGAATGAGTAGGAAAGTGTATTGATAGTCTTGCATTGCTGGTATTATTAGCAGATTGGGTCTTTTTTAATATTGAGAAACTTTCACTTTTCATAGGAGTAACACCATAAATTTGTGCATGAGGCAGAAATTATGCGGTGAGATTCGAGTTTCGCAATCAGCTCGAAGACAGTGTCCCTTTTTTGTCAATGTCAGTGGAGGAAAGGGAGAGAGGAGAGCTGTTGACAGGGACGGACCCGCAGCCTGCTGCTCTCTCCCTCCACTGAGACTGACCATCATATGCAGGCACCATCACCCCAGTAAAATAAAAATAAAAAGCGAATTAATTAAATGTATGCTCACTCAGCTGTGCCTCACAAGTAATACAACAACAGATCTATAGCCTACCTCAAAAATGTCCCGAACAACAATACATTGGCAGGGCAATTCAAGCAAAGCCACTGTGTGGTGATAATGTATTGGGCCTATAGCTTACTGCACAAACCTCATTGATACAGTACTGTTTTTAATTGGTTAATGTTGCATAGGCTTATGTTTTTTAGACATGTTAAAAAATATATAAGCGGGAGATCTCGGCTTGCGTTTTGACTCAGAAAGTCATCTTTGCTCAGAAAACGTTTGTGACCACTGTTCTAGAGTTTTCCCTGTTAACACTGTCAATGTTTCCCTTTACTGTGGGAATTGTAATCAAGTCAAAGCAATATTAGCCACGTTCAATACAACATACCGAAACAAAACTAACTATGCAAGAGATTTAGTTGCAGGCAGAATGCATCGGAGTAGGATTATATTGCATTGGCAAGCACGACTCAGCCCGTACTCTACACAGACTGGTGTGGCATCAACAATCAGAGCTGCAGTAGGCCGATATGTAAATAGACCATTGCCATATATGGATCTGTGCCATTGACTTTGAACTGGACTGTGTTTACAGCATGAGCGGTCGTAAGTAGATGTGCTTGTATTGAGATCAAAGTGAGAGCTGCATGTAGCCATGTGTGCAAATTTTGTTCATATCCTTTGCTAGTTAGTGAGTTATTACCCCAGTTATAGATCATTTGTAGTCAGCAATACGGGAGTGATTACTTCCTACAAGAGCACAAAACGTGTACTTTTCTATCTTTGAAAAGTGAGTCAGGTAAAGAGCTTTTTTATCTTAAAAGGGCAGTGTTGTATTTTGAGACAGGCTGAATAAGCTATGTAACCAATAGGCAGAGGGTTGCATAATTTGTCTGATTCTCTGTAATAATAGTATGGGAATAATAATGCATTTTATTTTGTAAAGTGGTTTCTTGCATCAAACAAAACAACAACATATTCAGTCACCTCCTTGCCTGAAGGACATGTGAATAAACAGGTTAACCTGTTAGTGTGTAGGGGGCGCTATTTTCACTTTGGGAAAAAATCGTGCCCAAATGAAACGGCCTTGTACTTTATTCTAGATCGTACAATATGCATATTATTATTACTATTGGATAGAAAACACTCTCAAGTTTCTAAAACTGTTTGAATTATATCTGTGAGTAAAACAGAAATCATTTTGCAGCAAACTTCCAGACAGGAAGTGAAAAATCTGAAATCGAGGCTCTGTTCCAGGGCCTGCCTATTCAACTGGCTTATATCTATCGATATACATGCACTTCATACGCCTTCCACTAGATGTCAACCGGCAGTGGGAGGTGAAATGGGGTGTCTAGCTTGATCTGAGGTCGAACAAGAGCTTTTGGAGTGACAGGTCTGGAAATTTCATTGTCTTCGAAGGCACGAGAAGGAACCCCAGATTGCCTTCTGAAAAGCGTTCGGTATACACGGCTAATATCTCCGGCTCTGATTTTATTTGATACATGTGATAATATCATCGTAAAGTATGTTTTTTCAGCCGAGTTTTATCAGATTATTCAACGTTTATCGGGACTTTTGGAGTTTTTCGTTGTTTGCGTCGAGAGAAGATGGACATGTTCGCGCCACTTGGCTAGCTAAGTTTGCTAATTCGACAGGAGAAAAGGACATTCTAAAACCAAACAACGATTTATTCTAGACCAAGGACTCCTTGTACAAGATTCTGATGGAAGCTCAACAAAAGTAAGAACAATTTATGATGTTATTTCGTATTTTTGTGTGAAATATTTAGTCCTATTCTCCGCCCTTTTAGCAGGCGCTGTCTCGCAATAACGCAAGCTGTATGTAGTACTAAAGTTATTTTTAAAAATCTAACACAGCGTTATTAAGAACCAGTGTATCTTTCATTTGCCATACAACAAGTATTTTTATGTAAAGTTTATGATGAGTTCTTTGGTCAGATTAGGTGAGTGTCAGAAATATATCCGGACATTCTGGGAAAAAGTTGCTACATTTTCACAATGTATAACCACGGTTTTCAGCTCTAAATATGCACATTTTCGAACAAAACATAAATGTTTTGTGTAACATGATGTTATAAGACTGTCATCTGATGAAGTTGTCCAAAGGTTAGTGATTTATTTTATATTTATTGCTGGTTTTTGCTAAAGATATCTTTGCGGTGAATAAATGCGGTTGTGTGTTTGGCTATTGTGGTAAGCTAATATATTTCTATATTGTGTTTTCGCTGTAAAACACTTAAAAAATCGGAAATATTGGCTGGATTCACAAGATGTTTATCTTTCATTTGCTGTACACCATGTATTTTTCATAAATGTTTTATGATGAGTATTTATGTATTTCACGTTACTCTCTGTAATTATTCTGGCTGCTTCGGTGCTATTTGTGATTGTAGCTGCAATGTAAAACTATGATTTATACCTCAAATATGCACATTTTTTGAACAAAACATAAATGTATTGTGTAACATGTTATAAGACTGTCATCTGATGAAGTTTTTTCTTGGTTAGTGACTAAATATATATATATTCTGTCGGTTTTTTGAAAGCTACCTATGCGGTGGATAAATAGCGTTGTGTGTTTGGCTATTGTGGTGAGCTAACATAAATATATATTGTGTTTTCGCTGTAAAACATTTTAAAAATCGGACATGTTGGCTGGATTCACAAGATGTTTATCTTTCATTTGCTGTATTGGACTTGTTAATGTGTGGAAGTTAAATATTTCTAAAAAAACATTTTTTGAATTTCGCGCTCTGCGAAGGCAGCGGAATGTTGTGGGTGTTCCGCTAGCGGAACCCCGGGGCGAGAAAGGGTAATGTCAAGCCCTGTAAATTTTTTCAAAAGTCTCATGGAATGTAGGCCTTCATTGAACACCACACATTGGCTGCTACTGTAGGCTGAATGATACAGTGGGGCAAAAAAGTATTTAGTCAGCCACCGATTGTGCAAGTTCTACCACTTAAAAAGAAAAGAGAGGCCGGGAATTTTCATCATAGGTACACTTCAACTATGACAGACAAAATGAGAGAAAAAAATCCAGAAAATCACATTGTAGGATTTTTAATGAATTTATTTGCAAATTATGGTGGAAAATAAGTAGTTGGTCAATAACAAAAGTTTATCTCTATACTTTGTTATATACCCTTTGTTTGCAATGACAGAGGTCAAACGTTTTCTGTAAGTCTTCACAACGTTTTCCCACACAGTTGATGGTATTTTGGCCCATTCCTCCATGCAGATCTCCTCTAGAGCAGTGATGTTTTGGGACTGTTGCTGGGCAACACGGACTTTCAACTCCCTCCAAAGATTTTCAATGAGGTTGAGATCTGGAGACTGGCTAGACCACTCCAGGACCTTGAAATGCTTCTTACGAAGCCACTCCTTCGTTGCCCAGGTGGTGTGTTTGGGATCATTGTCATGCTGAAAGACCCAGCCACGTTTCATCTTCAATGCCCTTGCTGATGGAAGGAGGTTTTCACTCAAAATCTCACGATACATGGCCCCATTCATTCTTTCCTTTACACGGATCAGTTGTCCTGGTCCCTTTGCAGAAAAACAGCCCCAAAGCATGATGTTTCCACCCCCATGCTTCACAGTAGGTATGGTGTTCTTTGGATGCAACTCAGCATTCTTTGTCCTCCAAACACGACGAGTTGAGTTTTTACCAAAAAGTTATATTTTGGTTTCATCTGACCATATGACATTCTCCCAATCTTCTTCTGGATCATCCAAATGCTCTCTAGCAAACTTCAGACGGGCCTGGACATGTACTGGCTTAAGCAGGGGGACACGTCTGGCACTGCAGGATTTGAGTCCCTGGCGGTGTAGTGTGTTACTGATGGTAGGCTTTGTTACTTTGGTCCCAGCTCTCTGCAGGTCATTCACTAGGTCCCCCCGTGTGGTTCTGGGATTTTAGCTCACCGTTCTTGTGATCATTTTGACCCTACGGGGTGAGATCTTGCGTGGAGCCCCAGATCAAGGGAGATTATCAGTGGTCTTGTATGTCTTCCATTTCCTAATAATTGCTCCCACAGTTGATTTCTTCAAACCAAGCTGCTTACCTATTGCAGATTCAGTCTTCCCAGCCTGGTGCAGGTCTACAATTTTGTTTCTAGTGTCCTTTGACAGCTCTTTGGTATTGGCCATAGTGGAGTTTGGAGTGTGACTGTTTGAGGTTGTTGACAGGTGTCTTTTATACTGATAACAAGTTCAAACAGGTGTCATTAATACAGGTAACGAGTGGGGGACAGAGGAGCCTCTTAAAGAAGAAGTTACAGGTCTGTGAGAGCCAGAAATCTTGCTTGTTTGTAGGTGACCAAACACTTATTTTCCACCATAATTTTAAAATAAATGAATTAAAAATCCTACAATGTGATTTTCTGGATTTTTTCTTCTCATTTTGTCTGTCATAGTTGAAGTGTACCTATGATGAAAATTACAGGCCTCTCTCATCTTTTTAAGTGGGAGAACTTGCACAATTGGTGGCTGACTAAATACTTTTTTGCCCCACTGTAGAACAGCTATTTCCATGTTAAAATGTTATGGGATGCATTTCCTCCATTGTTTTTGATGATCGGACACTCTGGTAGGCCTACATTATGATCAAATAGCCACAGTGGTCTACTTGGGCGCCTTTTAAAACTGTAACTTAAAACGAGTACAGCCTCAGTGTTCACAGTAAACACGCGCTGTAAGTTGCAAGTTCAAGTTTGAAGTCATCAGACCTGAAATTTGCTTATTGCCAAAAGAATTTGAGGGAACATTGCCAAGAGCAACAACAAATCGTAATTGGTTACATCGTAAACGAAGGTCCAACAAGGAAACACTTAGCTGGCTAGCTAGCTAGCATTGATTTGCTTTAACAAAGACATCTTTTTTTGGAGCATCTGATGACCTAACGTGGTGAATGATTAACATGGATTTCTCCGGTCCCTAGTGTTGCATTCATAACTCAAGTGGCACTATGCCCTATGTCAGCGTTCCCCAACTGGCGGCGGTGGTTTTATTTGGCACCCCAAGTCTAGAGAGCGAAAAACATTACTATAATTGTTGGACATATAAAAACTGTAAAAACAATAGGAAGTCAGCTCCAAGTGATTTTAATTTAAGAAATCTGTTCCCAAGTATTCCTATGCATAATAGAGAGACCCATGATCATTTGCAAATGTAAGCAAGATTAGAAATGATTATGTTTTAGTCAAACATTATATATTTTTAGGCTTCTTGCGGTCAATTTGCAGTCTACAAATTATTTGTAACTATGTTACGGCCCACCGACCATCTGCTCAAGAAAAAATTGTCTCGTGGCTGAATCTAGGATCCTGGCCTGTCGAATCCTCCCACATGTGCATGCAGGCTAAGCAGTCCTCTGCAGTTTATCAGGCTCCCACTAGAGGGAACTAACTTGGCAACGCCACTCCACTATGGCAACGCCACTCCACTATGGCAACGCCACTCGAAAGTGGCAACGCCACTCGAAAGGACCAATCTGTGCAGTCAAACGGCTCCTAAATAAGTAATGCGGAAGTCTTTACTCAAGGGGCCTCAGTGACTGCTCTTGTTCATCCTTTTAACTGATAAGCAATTAATACTGTAAATACGGGGGACTAGGTGCTTTCTGTATTTTATTCATCTATAAAGTAGTGCAAGCCATCATTTACCTTCCTACAACTACTGAATGTAAGAGATTAAATCTGCAAGATATGTCTTGCTGAGAAATGTAAAGCTTGATATCAGGATGCTACAATGATAATATGAGAAGGATTTAAGAATACAGTACATCTGTTTGATTATACTAGACAGTCTGAAATAGGGATGTCTGAAAATAATTCTGACAGCCTTATCAGTCGCTGGGTTAGAGCGAGAAAAAAATATAAAAGTTTGGCACACAGAACATCTCTCAGAGGTACCATCATCTCTTTTTCTGCCTTCCAGCCTCTGAAAGAAGATTCAATAAATATGTGATGGGAACTAGAGAAAAAAATCTAACAACTACCTCCCCTGAAAATGTCCCTCCTCTGAAAATTCTACACCTCCAGAGAAAATTAAGTAGTTTAAAGATTTATGTAGGGTCCTACAAAGACTGAAATATGCATGCACATACTGTACATTCAACGCGTCAAAACTAATCTGTGTCCCTTATCTGATTCTGGAGTTATCTAACACATTTCAGAGTCTAGCATAATACAGATCCTGGCTCCTAGAACAGAAACCCATGCAGGAATCTCAAACCTTTCATTTTCAACCCAGATAGAGCCCAAGTAATTTCAGAATCAATTAGAGCTGGTGCCTGCACCATCCCATGTGTTAAGGGGATTAGCCGGTCACTTGCTCAGCTGCACTCCTCTCTGCCTGTTTTCTCAGCTTTACATGGCGAACAGGCTTATTTCATACAGCAAAGAGGCAATTGGAGGCACCGGCGGCAACAGCAGATGGCAAATAATGATGGTTAAAGCAAGCCCACTCCTCATCTCCTCCTCTCCTATTCTAGGCAACACAAACAAGCAGACACAAAGAAAGTCCCCATTAAAGATGCCAAGGACAGGGTTGTCTATCCAAGCTCTCTAAATGCGTACCTTTTTTACATCACGCATTTTATGTGAAGATAAATTCGTTGTGAAAAAGGATTAAGGGATTACAGCGCTGTGACACTCGTCTCCAAGACACAGGGGTCAGAAGTTCAGCGCTGCCCAGGGGTATCAGGCCTGCTCAGCCAGCTTCAAAGCCTGGGCTGTGATGCTGTGCCAGTGTGACTGGGTTGCCCACCAGCCTGCCAGAGTGAAGAGCTATGTGCATGGCAGAAGATAAAGACACCCTGCTGTCTGGCGATAATAGAAGTGGGTCCTGTCCTGGGCCTGACTGGGATGTCCAGACCCCCCAATACAACACCCACACACGTCCACATGGTCAGCTGAGGCCAGCATTAGCCCTCCCCCAAAGCCCAAACTAGAACTTTTTGAATCTGTCAGACCTCCCATAGAGGTGAATCAAGGACATCAGTAAATGCCCCTCTCTGTTTGTGGTTTAGCGGCCTCATCAACACAGTCGGTTTACACTGGGCTAGTGACCTGGTGACCAACACAGCCCCCCCCCCCCAAAAAAAATATATATCTAAGAAAAAGTAAATAAAGAAAATTAACTTCCTTGCCTTTCTTGCACTAATATTCCCACGAGACAGCTTTGCTGATAGCTACTTTATTGAGTACATTGTTGTTGCTTACTATGACTGTGATACGTGGTTGTCTCACCTAGCTATCTTAAGATGAATTCACTAACTGTAAATCACTCTGGATGAGAGTGCCTGCTAAATGACAAAACTGTTCAAATGTAAAATGTACATAATTTACAGCTCTTCAGACCTGGGCTTTTTCATTGGCAAACAGCAAGCCATTTTGGTAACTTATCATGTAAAGATGAGTCTTTTGTATTGATCATACTTGATGTGGTGCTATAATTGGACAATGTAGGCATATTTCTACAGGAATTTGTTGTTGAATTTGTTGAATTTGTTTGTATGTATGCTGAGGGCAAAAATCTAAATAAATCCACAAACCAAATATATGTTTTCAAAAGTCAGAGGCATCTGCAAGTTTCATGTATGACAAAATGTAGGTCGAGCACTGTGGTTGCCAACATCTGAAACACTTTCTGTTGAGAAAGATTTTAGGCTTTAGCTTTGTCTGCATTATTTTTTTTTAAATTTCAATTGAATTAGGCAAGTCAGTTAAGAAAAAGATCTTATTTACATTGACAGCCTACCAGGGAACAGTGGGTTAACAGCCTTGCTCAGGGGAAGAACAACAGATGTTTACCTTGTCAGCACAGGGATTTGATACAGAAACCTTTTGGTTACTGTCCCAATGATCTAACCACTAGGCTACCTGCCGCCCCTCATGGTCAAAACTGGCATGGGATGTGTGCTACTTTATCTATGTGAACTCAAATGGCCAGGGGTTCATTGAGCATGGGGCTATTGATATGGACACCATCACTCCAGATACGGATGGATTTTTCCTTATGCGTTGCTATTGACTGTTTCACATAGTAAATGGGTATTCTGAGGACAGAGGAGTTCACAGAATGGATGTGTCCTGTGAACACAGCATGGGATTGTTCAACACCCCGTCTATGACCCCACGTGGAAGCCCCTTTTAATCATGGATGTAAAACAGAACATCACTGTAGGCTACTGGGGTTTCTATTTTAAGATAATATTACCTGCATATTTGAGCAAACGAGGACGTTATACATTGCTCTACATGAATATTGCCTGCTCCTTAAAGGCCCAGTGCAGTCAAAACAAGATTTCCCTGTGTTTTATATATATTTCCACACTATGCCATACAACTCTCCTTCCGTGGCCTCCAACTGCTCTTAAACGCAAGTAAAACTAAATGTATGCTATTCAACCGATCACTGCCCGCACCTGCTCGCCCGTCCAGCATCACTACTCTGGACGGTTCTGACTTAGAATACGTGGACAACTACAAATACCTAGGTGTCTGGTTAGACTGTAAACTCTCCTTCCAGACTCACATTAACCATCTCCAATCCAAAATTAAATCTAGAATCGGCTTCCTATATCGCAACAAAGCATCCTTCACTCATGCTGCCAAACATACCCTCGTAAAACTGACCATCCTACCGATCCTCGACTTTGGTGATGTCATCTATAAAATAGCCTCCAACACTCTACTCAACAAACTGGATGCAGTCTATCACAGTGCCATCCGTTTTGTCACCAAAGCCCCATACACTACCCACCATTGCGACCTGTACGCTCACGTTGGTTGGCCCTCGCTTCATTCTTGTCGCCAAACCCACTGGCTACAGGTTATCTACAAGTCTCTGCTAGGTAAATCCCCGCCTTATCTCAGCTCACTGGTCACCATAGCAGCACCCACTCGTAGCCCGCGCTCCAGCAGGTATATCTCACTGGTCACCCCCAAAGCCAATTCTTCCTTTGGTCATCTTTCCTTCCAGTTCTTTACTGCCAATGACTGGAACGAACTGCAAAAATCTCTGAAGCTGGAAACACTTATCTCCCTCACTACCTTTAAGCACCAGCTGTCAGAGCAGCTCACAGATTACTGCACATTACCTGTACATAGCCTATCTATAATTTATCCCGAACAACTACAGCTTCCCCTACTGTATTTATTTATTTATTTTGCTCCTTTGCTCCCCATTATTTCTATTTCTACTTTGCACATTCTTCCTCTGCAAATCTACCATTCCAGTGTTTTACTTGCTATATTGTATTTACCTCGCCACCATGGCCTTTTCTTTTGCCTTTACCTCTCTTATCTCACCTCATTTGCTCACATTGTATATAGACTTATTTTTCTACTGTATTAATGACTGTATGTTTTGTTTATTCCATGTGTAACTCTGTGTTGTTGTATGTGTCGAATTGCTATGCTTTATCTTGGCCAGGTCGCAGTTGCAAATGAGAACTTGTTCTCAACTAGCCTACCTGGTTAAATAAAGGTTAAATAAATAAATAAAAAAGATGTTGGGATAATACTGTGAAATTGTGAAAATTTTGATAATACCATTTTAGTGTAAGAACTGTTTGAAAAGACCGCCTGAAATTTCAGCATGTTTTGGTGGGATAGAGTTTTGGCCTGCCTGGTGACATCAACAGGCGGTAAATTTGTTAATTATTTAATAAATTAGTTTATAAGAGAAAGAGTTCCAGACCTCTCTGCCAATAACAGCTAGTTTTCCCCTCCCCACTCAAACCACTCCCAGACAGTGCTAGCAAAGTTCTTGCTTGCGAAATTGCTCTTGCTAAGAAGCTATTTTTGTTTCTTTTTGACCAATTAAATTGAAGAAAAATCACAGTATGTTACTTAATTGTTACCCAGAAATATTGACATTGAGATAAAAACGGCTGTATTGGGCCTTTAATGTCACCACATTGTGTGATTAGGGTGAACTCATTCGTCTCTGGGAGCAGGTTTACTCAGTCTATTGAGTTTTTCTATCCTGATTGCACAAGGCGTGACCAAATTGCAACACCACTCGGAGTAGTCAATTAGCCGGCAGTATTTTGAGTCAGTCACCATGTTGCTGTGAGCTTCGTTACTGCATTGATCACTGCTCTGCCAGCTGTGCTCTGAACTTTCAGCAGGGCGGAGGACTCCCACACCTCTCCAGGCCACTAGTTATAGAATGAACCACAGCACTGTAAAAGATGTTGCATTCCATTTGTCCATTTCCTCAAGGGAAATGTTCATGAATTCCCATATTGAAATATTATTTGATTTCATAGCTGGGTTACACACACATGGTTATTTGAAAGAAAATGTAAGCCTATATTTTGCTTGCTGTCCTTTCGGGAAAGTTGCGAGGGCCACCCTGTGCTTTAGATCTGAATGAAGCCTTGTGCTAGTATACTGGTAGCCACTCCATCCGTCCATTAAAAAGCAGCAGAAGCTGCTTACTATTCCTCTAAACACACTTAGGTTAAGTAGTTGTTTTGGCTCAAGGTTAAGCTCAAGCCCCAGAAAGCAGCAACCACCTGCAAGCCATTGTTACTCCCAGGCAGCCTGACACTTCAACTACACTGCACGCGTTGCGTTGCCTCACCATCAGTATCGTGTCAATGTGACAATCTACCTGCTACACCAGAAACTAACAGAAATGTACTTTATTTCTCATTCTTTCAATTGACAAGATAGAATGAAAGCCTGCATCAGTCATCGATAATTGAACCTCTGCGATTCTTGAGGTTGGACGCTACCATTGGACACGACACAATATAGGCAGAAGAGCAGCTTTCATTCATTTCAAAGAAAGCATTCCCTCAATGGCTGATGGCAACACCGGACGCCCGGTGGCTGTAGTGTAGCAAAGCATTGAGGGAGCCATTTAAAATGCCATGCTGCCAATCAAAACGTGCCTCCACACAGCGAATCAAAACAATGACACAGGGATCAAGCCCATGACATTAAACCCTGCAAAGTAAATGGTAAGTGGTACAGTATCTTATTATCTACCTGCTGCTACTTCACACTGAGTAATACCACTTCCTTAATCTACTTATATCCAAGGGAAAATGTCTTGAGCTGCACAAGGTGAGAAAATTAAAGCTTTCCCATGATTTCCCAGTGTGTGTGTGATGCTCTGCTCCTATCCTTGGAGATCCCCGTGTAGATTAGTATCCAGACCTGTAAACGCCACCTCTCATTGGTGGAGGTCTCTTTCAATCTCACATCCAATTCAGTGTGTGAAGATCTACAGTTGGTGTGTTCCTGACTTTACTAAGTGGGTAGGAAGAAGACTGATCAAATTTGGTGACATATCTATTGTGACACCTGTACCATTCTTGTACTATAAGTCATATACCATACTATTAATGCATCCCTGCTAGATGTCGAATTACCTTTTCTCTCGGAACAACATTCATTGTCGGTTACAAGTTTGGGTGTCTGTGTGTGTGGGTCTAAAATGAAAGTTAATGGCCTCATGAGTCATTACACTTTACATTTTAGTAATTTATCAGACACTCTAATTCAGAGCGACTTAAACATTTATGCAGCCCATAGGCTTGGTACGGAGGGTGTGACGCAATTGCAGAGCCTCCAGAGATCTGCAGAGCCTCCAGAGATCTGCAGAGGCAAAATCAAGCTCGGATCGGCAATGTTGTGCACCTCCCAAATTTTGTAACAATGCGGAGGGCTCGGTAAAGCTCCGCATTGACATGATTGGTTGACGGTAGGTGGGGGCGGTACGTGCAAGAAGTATCAATACTCAGACTTCTGCAGAGACCACATCGCAGTAAATGCAGTATGGCCAATGCAGACGCCAGATTGACCATGTTGCTAGCTTTACAGTATTGCATACATTTTCTTACTTTTTTCATTAAACCTTTTTTACATTATAAGGCTGGCTGCCCATGTCACTGTCAATGTGAGTGTAATCCGCTGTCACCATGCACTGCAGCTTAGTAAACAGATTTGAGCTTCGACACATCAAGTCCAGGAAATGGTGGTGTCAATTCAATCTGATTGCCCCAACTTCAGTGGCCAACCATCCACTCAAGTTGTTCGTATCAGCTAATGGAATCGAGTAGCTGCCAATGTTTGAGATTATCTTCACATTATAGGGACATGTTGGCTGGGCCCCCTAGATAAGAATCCCTGTACTGGTATACACCATCTCAGTGAGACAGCATGGGAGATCACACTTAAGCCTCTTTCCTTAGATCCTAAAGTGGCAGATGGACGTGAAGTGCAACTTTTGTTAACCATGCATCTTTGAGATTCAACTTCTTCTGTCAGTGCATAGAAACTCAAGATCATCCAATTTTGGGTAATCAAAGCATTTATGATCTAGACCACCATCTAATGTCCCAATCCCTCTATTCCTCTCCAGGTATACAGTATTTAAAATCTAGTTACATTTATAGATTTATAGGGTAGATCAAACATGTATAGGAAGGCCTAGGAGTCTATAAGTAAAATCAATACCACTGTTCACTCAGATTGACCAAGTTCAGGCTGGATCCCCAGCACTGTAATGTGAATATTAACTAAACTAATTGGATTTGGCTCTTAAGTCACTTCTACAAGGGGACTGCCAAAAAGGCAGAGATATGGACCATATCTCTATCTCAGTCTGGCCATGGGAATACAAAGACGGGAAATTACAGTCATTTAATCCAAATTATATGTGTGAATCTTTCTGGGGAGAAAATGCCTGACTGTAACCTTGCATGAAAAACCTTGGTGTATATTTCAACAATAGAAGGCCAGTTAAGCTGTAATTGGACATTTGTGAACTGAAGTATCGATGATCAGAAGAAATTTGTGAAACTATGATTACTCGATGACAGAATGAATGAGGGTCATAACAAAAATGTCAACTAGTGTGAGTTTTTCTTGTTAAGCGAAGCCAATAAGAAACTAAAGTTAGATCAAGTGTGGGTGTTGTGTTACATGCACTGATGTTATGCTGGCAGGGAATGCTTATCACACTTAATTATGACGGATACAGCGCTAAGGGCTTCAAATGTCAGTGAAAATAACTGGGTTTTTCACATAGCTGCATGGTAAACCCAGATGCTACGGGTTGACTGACACTAGGCTACACTCTCTGTAAGTGCATTGATTTTCATGCTGTATGTCCAACATATTTCCTACCCTGCTGTGAAACTTTAATTTAGAATTTGTACGAACAAAGCTGTTCAGCTCCATATCAATGTTACAGTAAGCTCCAAAAGTATTGGGACAGTGAAATTGTTTTGTTTGTTTTGGCGCTGTACTCCAGAACTTTGGATTTGAAAATATACAACGACTATGAGTGCAGACTGTCAGCTTTAACTTAGAAGTATTTTCATCCAAATTCACTTATATAGGTATTATAGTAGTAAAAAGTATTTGGTCCCATATTCATAGCACGCAATGACTGCAGCAAGCTTGTGACTACAAATATGTTGAATTCATTTGCTGTTTGTTTTGGTTGTGTTTGAGACTATTTTGTGCCCAATAGAAATTAATAATGTATTGTGTCACTTTTATTGTTACAGACAATCAAATATCATCCCCTCCACCAAATAAAGCTAACCTCCCCTGTTATTATAATCGTGAGAGGTTAGCCTGTCTTGGTGGTATGATATATGTCCGTCTGTAACTTTCTCACTCATCATTATTTTACGATTCATTAAGGATTATCTGTAATAATGATAGCATCCACTTTAATGTAATATAATCACATTCTATTCTTATTTACAATTTTTTTTTTTAAACATACCTAACTTTTACTACTTTAATAGACATATAAGTGAATTTCTCACAAAACTTTTGGTCCCCTAAAATGGGGAGACTATGTAAAAAAAGTTCTGTAATTTCAAAACGGCTCTCCCAATGTGGATGAAAATACCTTCAAATTAACAGTCTGCACTTTAACCTCATAGTCATTGTTTCATGTCAAATCCAAAGTGCTGGAGTACAGAGCCAAATACCTTTGGAGCTCGCTGTATATAAATGCTACCTGTGTTATGTTTGATAATAATATGCACTAAAAAGTTTACTTTTAAGCTAGCTAACATTTCTGTTGACTCAAGAGTTCAACTAAGATGAGAGAGTCAGGCAAAGTTGAGCCATCATATCTTTCTCCCTGTCACGCCCTGGCCTTATTATTCTTTGTTTTCTTTATTATTTTAGTTAGGTCAGGGTGTGACATGGGTAATGTTTATGTTTTGTTGGATTTGGGTGTTTATTTGGTAAAGGGGTTATGGGGTGTAATATATGGTTTTGTGTTGAGTGTAGAAGTCTAGCGTTGTCTATGTAAGAACGTTAGTAGCCTGTATGTTTGTGCACAACGTTTGTAGCTTCACGGTCGTTTTGTTGTTTTGTTAAAGTGTTTTTGTGTCGTGTTCATCTTCGTGTTGTTATAATAAAAGAAGATGGCTTATTTTCCAAGTGCTGCATTTTGGTCCGTTAATCCGCCACACGATCATGACAGAATTACCCACCATAGGACCAAGCGGCATGGAAGGCGGCAACAGGACCTACCTACACAGGATTTCTGGAGATGGGAGGACGAATTGGAAGGAAAGGGACTTTGGGCTCAACCTGGAGAATATCGCCTCCCTCGTGAAGAGCTGGAGGCAGCGAAAGCCGAGAGGAGGCGATATGAGGAGGCAGCAAGGAAGCAAGGCTGGAGACCCGTGAGTAATACCCAAAAATTTCTTGGGGAGGGGCTCATGAGGAATGTGGCGAGTCCTGATGGGAGAACTGCGTCAACTTCCCGTGCTTCCCGTGTTTCCTCTAAGAGGGAACCTGAGCCAGTCGGGCTGAGATTGGAGGGGAGCAATGGGAATGATGCAGAGACTGTTAAGGATTTATTGGGGAGGTTGGAAGAGAGTGAGATGAGGGAGCTGCTGTGTTGGTGCGTGAGGCACAAGATCCGCCCGACAGAGCGTGTGCGGGATGTGAGGTTACCTGAGTCAGCTCTCCATGCTCGTCCTGATGTGCGTGCTACCCGTCTGGAAAGGACAGTCCCACGAACCAGGCCTCCTGTACGCCTCCCTAGTCCTGCACCTCCTATATTAGCCCTATGTTCTAACTCTCCTGTGTCGGTCCCCAGCCCAGTACAACCAGTGCCTCCTCCACGCACTAGCCTTATGGTGCGTGTCTCCAGCCCTTTACCACCAGTGCCTAAATTACGCACCAAGCCTCCTGTGTGTACCCAGAGTCCTGTGCGTCCTGTTGCTGCTCCCCGCATTAGCCCTGAGATGCGTGTCCCCAGTCCGGTACCACCAGTTCCGGTCCCACGCACTAGGCCTAATGTGCGTCCCCAGGGTCCAGTATGCCCTGTTCCTGCTCCCCGCACTAGCCCTGAGATGCGTGTCCCCAGCCCGGTACCACCAGTTCCGGCACCACGCACTAGGCCTAATGTGCGCTCCCAGGGTCCAGTATGCCCTGTTCCTGCTCCCCGCATTAGCCCTGAGATGCGTGTCCCCAGTCCGGTGCCACCAGTCCCGGCACCACGCACCAGGCCTACAGTGCGCCTCAGCCGGCAGGAGTCTGCCGTCTGCACAGCGATGACTGAACTGCCCGTCTGCCAAGCGCCATCTGAGCCATCCGTCTCCCCAGCGCCATCTGAGCCATCCGTCTCCCCAGCGCCATCTGAGCCATCCGTCTCCCCAGCGCCATCTGAGCCATCCGTCTCCCCAGCGCCATCTGAGCCATCCGTCTGCAATGAGCCTGCAAAGCCGCCCGTCTGCCATGAGCCTGCAAAGCCGCCCGTCTGCCATGAGCCTACTGAGCCGTCCGCCAGACAGGAGCCGCTAGAGCCGCCAGCCAGACAGGAGCCGCTAGAGCCGTCCGTCAGACAGGATCTGCCAGAGCCGCCAACCAGACAGGATCTGCCAGAGCCGCCAACCAGACAGGATCTGCCAGAGCCGCCAACCAGACAGGATCTGCCAGAGCCGCCAACCAGACAGGATCTGCCAGAGCCGCCAACCAGACAGGAGCAGCCAGATCAGTCAGCCAGCCATGAGCAGCCAGATCCGTCAGCTAGCCATGAGCAGCCAGATCCGTCAGCTAGCCATGAGCAGCCAGATCCGTCAGCTAGCCATGAGCAGCCAGATCCGTCAGCTAGCCATGAGCAGCCAGATCCGTCAGCTAGCCATGAGCAGCCAGATCCGTCAGCTAGCCATGAGCAGCCAGATCCGTCAGCCAGCCATGAGCAGCCAGATCCGTCAGCCAGCCATGAGCAGCCAGATCCGTCAGCCAGCCATGAGCAGCCAGATCCGTCAGCCAGCCATGAGCAGCCAGATCAGTTAGCCAGCCATGAGCAGCCAGATCTGTCAGCCAGCCATGGGCTGTCCCTCAGTCCGGAGCTGCAGTCCCTCAGTCCGGAGCTGCAGTCCCTCAGTCCGGAGCTGCCATTCCTCAGTCCGGAGCTGCCCCTTACCCTGGAGCTGCCCCTTCCCCTGGTGCTGCCCCTTACCCTGGTACTGCCTCTTACCCTGGTACTGCCCCTTAGTCTGGAACTGCCCCTGAATGCAATGGGGTTAATGTGGAGGGGGGTCGTTTGGAGGAGGCCTAGGAGGTGGTTAGGTACTGTGGTGACGTGGGGACTACGACCAGAGCCGGAGCCGCCACCGTGGAGGGGAGCCCACCCAGACCCTCCCCTAGACTGTGTATGGTGCGCCCGGAGTTCGCGCCTCAAGGGGGGGGTTATGTCACGCCCTGGCCTTATTATTCTTTGTTTTCTTTATTATTTTAGTTAGGTCAGGGTGTGACATGGGTAATGTTTATGTTTTGTTGGATTTGGGTGTTTATTTGGTAAAGGGGTTATGGGGTGTAATATATGGTTTTGTGTTGAGTGTAGAAGTCTAGCGTTGTCTATGTAAGAACGTTAGTAGCCTGTATGTTTGTGCACAACGTTTGTAGCTTCACGGTCGTTTTGTTGTTTTGTTAAAGTGTTTTTGTGTCGTGTTCATCTTCGTGTTGTTATAATAAAAGAAGATGGCTTATTTTCCAAGTGCTGCATTTTGGTCCGTTAATCCGCCACACGATCATGACACTCCCACAGCTCAATTCTCAAGTCAATTTCATAGTGCCAGCCCGAGGGGGAAGTCATTCCTAAGAATATATAGCCACATGTTCAATACAACTCCTCACATCAAAAGAGTCCTTAGAAAACGTAAACTGTTTATCCAGAACATCTAGAGAACAACTTTCACCCTTTGACTGGACCTAGCTGTAGTGTCACATAGACAGAGTACAAATTAAAGTGTTATTAAACCTAGGCCTATCCTACCTCCTTGAGTTGGAAATAAGTCAGATCCTTCTCCCCGTAAGTCAGATCCTTCTCCCAGTAAGTCAGATCCTTCTCCCAGTAAGTCGGCTCCCTCTCCCAGTAAATCAGATCCTTCTCCCAGTAAGTCCGATCCTTCTCCCAGTAAGTCAGATCCTTCTCCCAGTAAGTCAGATCCTTCTACCAGTAAGTCAGATCCTTCTCCCAGTAAAAGCCAATTTATGTTTGATCAGAAAAGATTGTTGGAGGCTCCGTATGGAGGGTATGAAGCAATTAAAGAGTCTACGGAGGCATGCAGAGGCCAAATCCTAGCTAGTGTTAGGAGAATGAAATTGTAATTCGTGTTGTTTAACTTCTTATGGATAGGGGGCAGCATTTTCACGTTTGGATGAAAAGCATGCCCAGAGTAAACGGCCTGCTACTCAGTCCCAGTTGCTAATATATGCATATTATTAGTAGATTTGGATAGAAAACACTCTGAAGTTTCTAAAACGGTTTGAATGATGTCTGTGAGTATAACAGAACTCACATGGCAGGCAAAAACCTGAAAAAAAATCAAACCAGGAAGTGGGAAATCTGAGGTTGGTCGTTTTTCAACTCATTCCCTATTGAAGATACAGTGGGATATGGGTCATGTTGCACTTCCTAAGGCTTCCACTAGAAGTCAACAGTCTTTAGAACTTTGTTTGAGGCTTCTACTGTGAAGTGGGGCCGAATGAGAGGGGAATGAGTCAGAGGTCTGCCAGCAGCCACGAGCTGGTTACGTGCATTCACATGAGAGGTAGCTCCTGTTCCATTTGCTTTTCTGAAGACAAAGGAATTCTCCGGTTGGAACATGATTGAAGATGTATGTTAAAAACATCCTAAAGATTGATTCTATACTTAGTTTGACATGTTTCTACGACCTGTAATATAACTTTTTGGACTTTTCGTCCGTACTTTCCGCTGGACTTGCACGCCCGTCGTGAGTTTGGATTTGTTTACCAAACACGCTAAACAAAAGGAGGAATTTGAACATAAATGATGGACTTTATGGAACAAATCAAACATTTATTGTGGAACTGGGATTCCTGGGAGTGCATTCTGATGAAGATCATCAAAGGTAAGGGAATATTTATAATGCTATTTCTGACTTATGTTGACTCCAACATGGCGGATATCTTCTTGGGTTGTGTTGGTCTCTGAGCGCCGTACTCAGATTATTGCATGGTGTGCTTTTTCCGTAAAGTTTTTTTGAAATCTGACAGGTTGCATTTAGGAGAAGCAAATTCACGGGATGTTTTGGAGGCAAAGCCAAATGTAAACTGAGGTTTTTTGATATAAATAAGAACTTGATCTTATTTGAATGTAGTTCAATGTTCAGGGTCTATGACAAGTTCATGATTCTACTGAAGTCGAGAAAATACTGGGGTGAGTTTCAGGCCAAGGGTAAATCTGTTGTTTGTCTGTGGGCTCACACTGCACTGTGGTAGCATCATAGCCACGTTACTCTACCACTTTCAAGCTCCATCTTGCTCCCTTGCAGTCCTTTTTCACAACTTAGTCAACATGCATATTTTGACAGCGAAACCTGCTGTACTCTCCAACTTGGTTACCATGGACACCGTATAATTAGGGAGGGTTGCATGTTGTGCTATCTCCCTGCCATTTATCCTGTCGGAAAAGGATCTGACTTACGGAGAGAAGAATCAGACTTACGGAGATAAGAATCTGACTTACTGGGAGAAGGATCTGACTTACAGAGAGAAGAATCTGACTTACCGGGAGAAGGATCTGACTTACGGTGAGAAGAATCTGACTTAAAGGATCTGCATGGTCTATCCGATATCTGCATTGGCCGAGCAGTATTTACAGTGATACAGCCTCAAGTCAGGGCATTCATACTTCTTGCACTTCGCGGTGCAGCACAGAGCTGTTGAGCAGAGCTGTTGTGAAGGAATTTGTTAAGGAAGTGAGTTTGTGTTTATACAGGACCTTCTCGCCCCCACCTACGGTCAACCAACCATGTCAATGCAGAGCTATACGGAGCCCACCACATTGTTAGAAAATTTGGGAGGCGCACAGCGATGCGGTACAGAGCTCAATTAGGCCTCTGCATGCCTCCGTAGGCTCTTTAATTGCTTCATACCCTCCATACGGATTCTCCACGACATTTTCTGATCAAACATAAATTGGCTTTCACTGGGAGAAGGATCTGACTTACGGGGAGAAGGATCTGACTTACTGGGAGAAGGATCTGACTTACTGGGAGAGGGATCTGACTTACTGAGAAAAGGATCTGACTTACTGAGAGAAGGATCTGACTTACTGGGAGAAGGATCTGACTTACTGGGAGAAGGATTTGACTTACTGGGAGAAGGATCTGACTTACGGGGAGAAGGATCGGACTTACTGGGAGAAGGATCTGACTTACTGGGAGAAGGATTTGACTTACTGGGAGAAGGATCTGACTTACTGGGAGAAGGATCTGATTTACTGGGAGAAGGATTTGACTTACTGGGAGAAGGATCTGACTTACTGAGAGAAGGATCTGACTTACTGGGAGAAGGATTTGACTTACTGGGAGAAGGATCTGACTTACTGGGAGAAGGATCTGATTTACTGGGAGAAGGATTTGACTTACTGGGAGAAGGATCTGACTTACTGGGAGAAGGATTTGACTTACTGGGAGAAGGATCTGACTTACTGGGAGAAGGATCTGATTTACTGGGAGAAGGATCTGACTTACTGGGAGAAGGATCGGACTTAAGGGTGAGATGTTTTTGCCCTCAACCTGTGTGGCTCCGCAGGGGAAGTGCCATATTAACTGAAAAACGCACTCCGAGCAGCACCTGGCTGGGAGACAATACTGATTTAGAAGCAGCTACACAGCTGAGCCTCGCTTCACAGGTCACACAGAAACAAGCACACAGTATGACAGTTGACATCTTATCACATCACCTTTCCATCTCAACTAGGCACTTTTGATTTTAATGGTCCAATGCAACCATTTGTATCTCAATGTCAAATTATTTCTGGCTAACAATTAATTACAATACTTCAATTAAAATAGTAAAAAATAAACAACAATAGCTTCTTAGTAAAGCTGTCTGGGAGTGGTGTGAGTGGGGAGGGGAAAACAAAAAATGTGCTGTTATTGGCAGAGAGGTTTGTAACTTTCTTTCCTTTTGGTCTATTAACTAATTTACCACGCCAAAACTATGTCCCACCAAAAGAGGCTGAAATTTCAGAAAGTCTTTTCAAACAGCTCTTACACTAAAGGAGCATTATCATCACTGTCGAGTTTGGGACACCCTGGGCTAGATGACCTTCGACCTGTAAACAGAAAGCATGCTCACTACTACATGCATTAGTAATGTGAGTATTTTGTATTATCATCTAGGCCTGTTAGTTACACAGACCACATAGAAACGACCTCTTGACTAGCCTACTCTCTACAAGGCGCATCAGAGGATTTAGACATTCTGTATAGGAAATCTACTTTTCAGTGCCTTCTATCCCAGTCTTCTCCTGAATTCTCCTTACATTTTCCTGACCCCGATTTCTTAGTTTGCAGCTAAGATTAGGATCCACAGAGGAATTGGCTCTGATGCAGTCTGCAGCAGGGCCAACAAGGCTGGGGGTTTTCTGCACTACTTGGAGGCTACGGATCCCTCTGGATGTGGAAATAGATGTCAGTCAGAGACTGGCTCTAATTGTAGCTGCTCAATGTCCTGCCCATGTCGTGGCACATTTCCCTCAAATTGTTCACCAACGACAGAAAAGGACTAGAACAATCCAGAACACTCATAAAGGAATTCCATCCGTTCTGATATCTCAATTCTTGACTTCTACTGTTTTTTTCTACTCTTTGGTGGTTTAGAGTTACAAAACTATAGTCACTGGCTCCTTTTTTTTCAGCCTGAAATTACTATATGATGGCAGGCATTGAGAACTAATTAGCAGTTTTAATATTTAAAGAGAATATTATCTGCCCAATTTTCCCCCTTTAACTTTTCAAGGAGATTGTTTGTGCTATATTCACCATAATTCACAGCAGGGGTCATTTAAACTATATACCTAGACCTCTAAACTATAAAAAGACTGCATGAAACATCCTTCAGTTGGCCATGATGAATGACTGTTTCCGATTTCCATTTCCCATTTCCGCTTACCATTTCTTTTTGTAGGTTAATTATTTTTCTAATATTATAGGCATAAATTAAAGACTCGTTTGTTTTGTTCACATCCCTGGAATAGGGAGAAAAAAGACCCCATGGATATGGAAATTTGATTTAGATCCAGGTGATTTGAATCTTTAAGTAGTCCCCGAGTGAGGTGAGTAGTGGAAGATATGCTACTGGCTCTTATTCTTGATGAACATGATCAGTTCATGAGGTAGGATCTGAGAGAGAAGGGGCACAAGTTATAATTAATCCTTCATTTCTTTCATATTGGAGGGCTTCCATCTAAAACAAGTCTCTCCATCACTTCACTATGCACTGCTATGTACGGCAGTACATTTTAAAACACAGCCAAATGGCTGTTGAGTTTGTACACCTTAGCAACAAATGACCAGAAGCAGTTGTGTATCATGCAGGTAATAAGGCCATTACAAATGACAGAGCTGTTGATAAACCTGGGCTTCTGTTCCTGACTGTGTACTCACGGGCACACCTGGGGCCACGCAGCTGTAAAAACACTGAAAAAACAGAGGAGAAATCAATACTATATTAACTAAATTAAACTTGCACAACCACTGGTCCCTGAGCCCAAGGTGTTGAGAGAGCGAGTCTGAGAGACACAGAGCAGCCAGCAGGCTACATGTTGGGCTACTGATGACCTAATAATGAGGGTGTAGAGCAGGGGTCTCCAACCCTGTTCCTGGAGAGCTACCCTCCTGTAGGTTTTCACTCCAACCCTGTTCTTGGAGAGCTACCCTCCTGTAGGTTTTCACTCCAACCCTGTTCTTGGAGAACTACCCTCCTGTAGGTTTTCACTCCAACCCTGTTCTTGGAGAGCTACCCTCCTGTAGGTTCACTCCAACCACAGTTGTAACTAACCTGATTCACTTAATCAACCACTATATTATTAGAATCAGGTGCGCTAGATTAGGGTTAGAGAGAACAGGGTTGAAGAGCCCTGGTATAGAGGCTCTATAATTTGTCATTATATTGTTACTCAAAATAAAGCAAAAAACATTTACAAGACTATTTGTGAATTATTAGCTATTGTGCCCTTCATGGATAAGATATTTGTGCATGTCAATGTTTCAAGGAATGAATGATAACATACCATGATGTATTTAATGTAATTCATCATGTTTAACTGAATGTTTGGTTTCATGCATATTTAAATTAAGAGGCGGCAGATGGGATAGCTCAAAATAGAAGAAAAACAAAGGATGTTGTTTACTCTCCAGTCTATAGGGAGAAACAGAATGGTGGACGTTGATCATACAATTCTAATGACAGAAGATAATTTTGGCTACTACTTTGATCAATATGACATGCCTAAAATATCCCCCAAAATTGTCAATTTCTTTTGTATTTTCATCAAAATATCAGCTTAAAATCATAACATTTTTCAATTACCCCTAATTTTTACCATTGAATATCGTGTTACAATAACCTTGCAGCATGTTACTATTAACCCTGTGAGAAATACAAGAGGGACCTTTTACTTCCACCACTTCCGGTTGAATTGTACACAACTTGTACGTCCTAGAAACTCCTTTACAGTCTGTAATGGCAGATAAGATACTGCATGTACTGTATGTTGTTTATAGAAAAAAATGATGAATCTCAAATATTATTTTCATACTAAACAAAAGCCTAAAACAGTTACTTTGTTCCCCGGTCTCCCCTACTTTTGATTTCTTCTGTACTGAGATTTGAACCCCCAGCCCTCTCCTCACAATCAAACATTCATTACTGAAATAATAAAAGCTAAGCATACACTGTAGATAATGTAAATACAGTCAAGTATATCCCCTTTCTTGCACCACACTTACCCAATGATAATTCATCACACATCAATAAGGAAACGCTAGTTATGTTCGCTTTGATTTTATTCATGAGAAACTATTTTTCAAAATATACATTCATTAGTAATGGGTTCTACCTCATTCTAACTTTTTTCCTGATATTTGTCCATTTGAAAACATTGTCCAACCTACATTGGAACTTGATAAATGACTAATTTAATGTAATGACAAATGGTGCAGAAACTGCTTTGGTTAGGAACACATGGGAGGTATTGCTTTTTAATTTGATTTATTACATTTTTCTCCGAGCATATGTGAGAACCAAAATTATACAAATGTGCGAGAGGGTTCCCACCCCACACACACACCACACGCAGAGGCAACACATACGTTCCCACCCCGCACACACACACACAGAAAGACAGATTTGTGAATAAACACATCCATGTGAAAAGGATGAAATGCTTCAGTCATGATTACAATCCCTTCAAAAATCTTTACCATATGCAGAGATGACCACCTTCTACCACAATCAAGAAACCAGGAGACTTCAGAGGAGGAGATAAAACAAAGTGAATCACTCTGCCCCTCAGACCTGATGCCTAGGCAGAAACACCACTACAGCACTTTTCCCTCTGTTGTGTAGACCAGCATCCAGGTGTGTGCCTTGGCCTATGAAAACATTTCCCCCAACACACTTGCTCTCATTAAGTATAAATACTAGTCAGCTTAATTTTCTCCAGAGAGATAAGGAATTGGTTGGCCAATTGAATAGCTATTTGAAAGACAGTCTCTGTCAAGCCTGAAAGCACGAGAAACTGACAAGCTGACCAATGGAAAAAAGGAGAGAAAATGTGACAGGAGCTGACAGAAAACACTCACATTCAACACACAGGCATACACATACACAGCCACACAACTCCCTCTTCTCCCTGCTTTCCTGTGCCTTTGATAGGGAGGCACTAGAAAACAGTGAGGGGGCTTGAAACAAGCTGCACAGTAATATTTTTAAAAGAGCACCCGTTAATTTTGATCTGCAGACCTTTATGCAAATGAGCTGGTAGATACAGGTCCCAGCAGAGAATGTGTTGCTTTATTCTTTGTTCTGTTTTTTGTTGTTGTTGCTGTTGATAAATCTAAATGAACTTTTCACACTCCCTCTGCAACCCTGCTGCAGAAAAGGATAGTTAAACCCCTCCGCCTCCAGCAGAGTGTGTGTGTGTGTGTGTGTGTGTGTGTGTGTGTGTGTGTGTGTGTGTGTGTGTGTGTGTGTGTGTGTGTGTGTGTGTGTGTGTGTGTGTGTGTGTGTGTGTGTGGATGCGCTTGCAGATAAACAGCTGGCCATAGTGAAAAGCCTGTACCACTAACAAGGGAGTCACTCTACATAATGGCCCTGAAAAAGAATTCAACATAATGTGTGAGTCTCAAAAGTGTCACAGAATACTGCCTCTCTACCAGTTAGTTGAACACTGACTATACAGTATAGCATGATTTGGCATTACAGTGTGACAGTGAGCTGAATGCAATTATCGTCTACTCTGAACATAGTTAGCCTCTCCCCATTATTACACAATTCATTTCCAAAACCATGCACTTCACCTAGTCGCTAGATTCTAGCTCCCAATGTGAAATAAGCTGCTGTATTTCAGGATAAAAGGTGACTCTATCTTCCGCCCCCCGATGTGAGGTAACAGCTATGAAAAATGTAGATATCTGCAGGACGAGTGGACAAAGATAATGGGTTTAATGTGGATCAGGTGTACTTCTCGACATTCATTTAGCTCAACATTCCTTTTAGGTTCACTGCTTCCCCTCAATCCTTCCGGAAAAGACGGCCAAGAATCTATTTATAGGCATTTCAACCACAAACTTCTTGTACTGTGAAAAAATAAAGATCTTAGCTTTGCTGAGACCTAGCCTTGCATAAACTCTCAAACTGGAGCCACATTTTAACCTATTGTTATTCAGTTTATGAAGAAAAATGTGCGTTTCAGAGAGTCAATCCAGTTTATGTTGGTTAATACAGTACATCTGAAATGTCAAACATTTGAAATGTAAATGTGAACAAAAGTCCCAATGTAAATGTGTTCTTTTCATGATTGGTTGAGGGAGTTTAGGCCCTTTAAGAATAATACCCTTCCCACTCATATTGAATTTTAAGACTTATGTATGTATTTATGTAAGTGTACGGTTCATATGTCACCCTATCGAATAATCAGTTGGAGAAACTATGTGGAACATAACAACCATATTAAAGATCACCATGCTGAACAACAGTGATTATGCATTTTTACAGCTTTTTCTAAGTTTACTGAAAACCTGAGCGTGCAATACTTGTGAGCACATGGGTAATTGTGACCCATAACCACTCATAATTTCCCTACGTAATTTGGTAATATTCTGTGGGGTTTAGT